>NC_056728.1:960715379-961015379 GCF_019279795.1 Protopterus annectens
AATTTCTTCTAAAAAATAATTTAATTCAGCTTATGTGCCTTGCCAAATAAAGAAAATGTCATCTATAAAATGTTTTATATTTTAATCTTTTCAAAACCACCCAAGTATACTAATGATTCCGTGGTTTGTATAACCTGGGGTCATACGGGCCACCATAGCAACTCCTCATTGCTGATAAATAACACGGTTAAAAATGAAAAAGTTATTGTCTAAAACTATTTCAAGAAAGGAAGAAATGGACTGAATTTTCTTTCTATTGGTGAAAGTATATTTACTCAAATAAGTCCTAGCCATATTGATCCCAGCTTCATGGGGGATATTTGTGTATAAAGCCTCTACATCGAGCATAACCAGGAATTGATCGCTAATTTTGTATTTGTGTAGTTCATATGAAAAAAGCCATGAGTCTTGCTAGTAAAACTTTGTCTCCTGCACTATGGTACTAAGAAAATGGGCCAGAAAATGCAAAATAAATTCAGTTTTAGTTCTTTTAGAGGACACTATTTGTCTAAAGGGGGCTTATCCTCATTTTTGTGCAATTTAGATATAAAAGATAATTTTCCTACTAATGCTTGTTCCACTGTCAAAAAATTATATTCTTTAAAAGTAATATAATTGTGTTCAAACAATTCAAAAAGATGTAAATCAATAATGTTAAATTTGTCAGCAACTTCTTTTTACTAATAACCTTGTAACATACATCAGAAAATGATTGTTCAATTTTTTTAACATATTTGGTTTGTTCCATAATTACAACCCCCATATGCCTTCATCAGTCTCAAATGGGGATGGTTACTGATTTCTTTAAGTGCATAACTTTTTCTTTCGTTAGATTGAACCATTTCTTTTTAAAATTACCATTAAATAAATTATGGACAACCCTTTCACATACCTTATTGAAATAATAATACTGTGCAGTATGGGGTTAATGCTTCTCTTTTTCAAACTCACATTGCTAGCATCATCAAATTCTAGGTTATTAGACAAAATACATTTCAAATTAAGCTTTCTGGAAAACAAATTAACATCTAATAGAAAATCAACCATATTAACCGTTTGGGCTGGTATAACTGTAAAATCTTATTGTAAAACATTGTAATGGGCCTTCAGTGAACTGAATATTAGACAAATTAAAAACAGTATTATTTGAGGATTTAATGACAATATCCGAAAAAACATGTAATAAATCAGTCAATGAAAATGTTTCCTGATGTCTCCTGTGGCTGCAAACTCTTGCTTAACCTCACCATCTCAATGTCTTGTTCATCCCTTGGCCATCTGCACATCTGGTCATTAAAAACTCATTCATTGTAGTTTGATTAACTGTGACGTTTGTGCATTAATGTTTGCAAATGTATTTTGTTGTCCCAAATTCGAAGTATTATTGTCAAAAGTATCAAGACCATCAAGAGTGACCTATCAGTTGCTGAATGGTGGTGGAAATTCTTCCACTGATAAAATACTGATACTACCAATATTGTTATTAGTCATAAAATTACCAGTGGCTACATTTGTAACAGTGGAATAGGCAGAAGATTACTGGTTTATTGAAATGTCTGTTTGTAAAAATGCTGTTTACATTTAATACAAGAGGTTTAAGGAATCACAAAATGGAAAGTCTAGCCCTGTTAGATTTTTTTTTTTTTGGTTTTTACAGAAAATGCTGTTTACTGGAATAATTATTAAATAAACACAGTGTTAGTATGGTTTTGTTGTTTGTCTTTTTGGCTTTTCCCTCTTAGGGGTCGCAACAGCAGAACTCCAGTCCGCTAATGATTGGCAGTCAATTTTTATGGTGCCGAGTTGCCAGCCCGACGCCCAAAGTTCAGCGAAGGCATGCCCATTCACGCATGTCTTTCAGAGGCCACTTTACCATGGGGAGGACATGCAGACTCCACACAGAAGGCACTCCAGCCGAGAATCGAACAGGAGAACCTCTTGCTGTGTTAGTATGGTACTGAACAAAATCTTTGCTTTCCAAGTAGAATTGTGGAAACTTGTCTAGAAATCTTTGCAGCAATCCTATCCCATAAAAACCTGAAAGAAATGAACATGGGATGATTTAAGATGGTGCCGTTTAAAGTTTTGATTTCACTGTTTAATACTTCTAATTTACCACGGTTAAATTCAGTGAGAGTCTTTAACACTTTTAAACCTGTCTCATTGTAAATATGACAAAGAGTCTTAAAAACAGGGCTATCTTGATCAATTCCATTAGGGAATGTATAACATCTTAAGCCTATAGGAATTATCTCACTGGACACACATTTCATTAGATAATGAATTTCATATTCAGTGTTTTTGTAGTTCCCTAACAACTGTTCCAATTTATAAATCAAGACTTACAGTTAATAGTTGAATTATCCATTGGTAAATCTGCTCCTTGTATACCACTACCTGATACATAGTAGTCTCCATTAAAATCTAAAAAAGTATTAACAGGATCCACAGTAAGCAATTGTTCCAAAAAATCATCAGCAACTTGAGAACCAGCAGCTGGTCGTACTTCTCCTACCATGAACAAGTTGGAACTGAACTAATGCCACCTTTCAATACATTCTGACAAAGCTGAAATTTATGGAAATCCATAAGAAATGTTTGTGCTTTCCTAGTCATCTCATGTAATGCTTAAAACACAGAGGTCATCTCAGCCAGGAGACTAAGTGGAGAGATCGACCAAGTGCTGGTTTTGACTTCCAATATCGGCTTGCATAATGTCTCCAACCGCTAAACAAACATACAACAATAAACTAAAAAAAGCCATAGACAAAGTATATCAAAATTACAAACCATCAAAAACATCTTGCAATGGAAACAAAACAAGCTGCAAAGTTAGTAATTAGCTCTTTTGTTCACTGTTTTATTGCGGAACTTCTTCAGAAACTGACTAACATACACTAACACACAGTTTAAATACTTTAAAACAGCAATTAAATTAATTACAATTGAATTTAACAATGATGATTTCATACACTCACACACACACACACACACATTATATATGTGGATATTTATTTAACGTTTGTTAACGGGGAAAGTCCGACTTGGAACAAAGCCAATTTTCAGTGGAGGCTGGGGGAGAAAGGCTCCAGATGCATGTCTTTGTAATGTGGGAGGAAACCGGAGCACCTGGTGGAAAGCCACACGAATGCAGGAAGGACATGCAGACTCCACACAGAAGGCACCCCAGCTGAGAATCGAACCAGAGAACCTCCTGCTGTGAGGCGACAACATTACCGCTGCACCACTGCATCATCCATATCTCTCTCCTATATATACACATATACACACTTTATAATATATATATATATATATATATATATATACATACACACTCATATTATATATAACACGTATTATACATATATATATATATATATATATATATATATATATATATATACACACACACACACATACAGTACGCACACATATATGTATGTACACATACGCATATAATATATAAACAATCATACTGACAGAGAGAGATGTGTATAAACTAACACAGTCATCAACAAAGTAAGGTAAAACTGAAAATCCACACAAAAAAAAAACTTACTCAAAACTGCTACTAGTATGATTTTGGGGAAAAAAAACACCAGATAAATAAGCGTCTTTGTTCTTTTATTGTGAATTCAAGAACTTCATCAGAAAAATCTGGTTTACAACACATGATCAATTAAATACTATCAGGTCTCAGTTCAGAATGTTCCGAGCATTCTTATTATACTGTAGTTCATTACATCAGACTATCTAGATTAAAAGAAAGATGCACCTATAACAGGTCTTATGTAGTATTCACAGCACCATGTGAGAACAATTCTATTAAATGTCAAAAAATTAAATTATATATTTAAAAATGTATGTAAAACTGAATAAGTCAACAATAAAATTAAATCTATTTCTAAGGATGAAATGAATAAAAGTCAACAACAAAATTAAACAATTCTATTTCCAAGGATGCATTTGATGTTAATCACTTCAATTTAGGAAAATGATCAGCTTTAAGTAAAATTTGCCATTTAAGTTCACACACTTCCAGTACATTGTTACATGTACTAGTGAAGGTGATACTGTCAACTTGCTCTAAAACAAGCTCAAAGTTTCAAAACTTTGAACTGCAATGGTCAAGTCCATAAGACAGAAGTTTTACAACTTCAAACATTTTGAATGGAGATTGTCATACAGCTCAGAACAGGAAATTTACTGTTTTCCTCACTGTAGTACGATCTGGGAGTTGGTATATTTATATAGCATTGGGTGTCGGGGGTGGAGGGAGGCTTGTGGTCTCGACCATTTGCAAATTAAAGTTTTGAAACTTTGAGCTTGAGAAGTAGATCCATATGGATATATATTATATATATGTTATACCCATGCACTGCTCCTGACTAAATTGTCTTTTCCCTAGCCGATTCTACTACTACTTCTATGCTGATTATAACTCTCTAAAAACACTAAGGCTTTTCTAACTCTGATGATAAATACTATTTGTTAAGAAAATTACATGAATGGGTTTGCCATTTTGACCCTCTATAGAAGTTTATATACTGGATGGTCTCACTCTAACAAATGTACCTGAAGGTCTCTATGCAAGCTATTATTCTGTTATTCACCTATTTGCATTTTACTGTTATACAAAATGTACTGAAATATTTGTTAAATATGTATGTTTTATGTGAAGCTTTTCTCCTTGGGCCTCCTCTGAAAAAGCGTGCAGTCGGACTTTCCCAGTAATCAAATATAAAATAAAATAAATAGATACACACACATTTTATGTGTGTGTGTGTGTGTGTGTGTGTGTGTGTGTGTGTGTGTGTGTGTATATATATATATATATATATATATATATATATATATATATATATATTATACATACATTATATCTAAATATACACACACACACACACACACACACACACACACATACATACATACTTGCATAATACACAAATTATTAATTCAAAATATCATTAAGAGAAACTGGTGTATAATACAGGGCAACAAAGATGTTTTAAATGTTGTGGGGACTAGCCCACACTTTTGTTTTGTTAAAAAAAAAAGAATGCTTAAAACTTTTTTTTGAAGCAGGGAACTAAAATGTGCCACTTGTAGTACACAAAAAAATGGGAATGTTCAAATGTGGCAAGCTTAAGATATGTAATCATATTCTTGTATATATACAATGTTTTCCTCAGATATTGTGATTTTTTTGGTTAAAATTAAAGGGCATTTTAATTTTTTTTCCCCAGAATGTCATATTTAGGTGTCTGTGTCACCTGTTCCAGTTTCTATATGGAGAAAAAATAAAGATATGAAAAATGCATTGGCAAAACATAATAATGTGTGTTGCAACATTTCAGATTTTAGGTTTATGATACTGGAACTGGTTCCTAATTTTATAGGCGATGTTAATTCTTGTTTGTAGGTTCAAGACTTAAGATGGATCTGCAGATCTGCTTTTAGAACCTTCTTCAATACGAAGCCACCATTCCTGTTATTATACAGCCTAGTTTGTGATCTGCAGAGGAGTAAGCAAGTTTACTACTGCAAGGAGAGCCAGCAGAATATAAAGTAGCTGCTTAATATATCACATTTATAGGTTCATAGGTAGTTACTAGGCTATCAGCCCTGGGGCCTATATAAGCCTAGCCAAAAAGGTTCCCTGGCTTTCGCCACCCAAGAAAGTTATTTTCCTGTGCTTCTGTCTAGTAGAGCCAAAGAAGTGATTCCCAGGGTGAATTTTCATCCAACCATCGAGATTTTTCTTAAAGAAGGCTAATGAGGAGCTTTGCTCGTCATGAATGGGTAAGTCTGTTCCAGAGCATGGGAAGTCTCTGGGACAGGAATCTATCCCTCCAGCATGTTCTGTTTATTGTGGTGGCAAGGTTTAGTTTCCTAGAGCAGGTAGCTCGAAGGGATTGGGATTTCTTTAAGTGGAGCATGTCCAACAGATCTGGGTTTGACATGGCTTTGTATGTTAGGCAGAGGTCGCCTCTAAGTAGGCGATAAGCGACAGAGTAGAGCTGGAGTTTTTTGAGACTGTCTGCATATGGCATCTGTTTGAAGCCAGTAATCATCTTAGTGAGGTATTTCTGTGGCCTTTCTAGTTGTTGTAGATGTCTTGCAAGGCACATGCCAAATGGGGCATTGTACTCTATAATGAGTCTGGTGAGGGATGAGTAGAGAGGAACAATGACCTCTTTTTTTTTCTGGAGGTGAACCTCTTTGTGATGAAGTGTGCCTTGTAGAAGGATTTCCTGACTATTGTGGCGATGTGATTATCAAAGGACAGACTACTGTCTACCTGTGTCCCAAGGTCTCTTATTACACTTTTGGTGTTTAGTAGGCTACCGCCTATGTGGTAGTTCATGGGTACGGTGTTTTTCCCAAAGGGGGTGAAATTGCACTTCTTGGCATTGAGCTTCAGGCCATGACTTTGACACCAAGCATCAGTCTCAGTGAGTCCCCTTTGTAGAATGTCCACATCATTAGGCGATTCTATTACGGCACCTAATTTTAGTCGTCTGTGAACTTCGTTAGCCAAATACCTGCTGTATTAGCCTGGACCTCTGAGAAGCCAAACAGGAGAGGACCCAGGATTGAGCCCTGTAGTATGCCACTTGTCACTGGTCTGAAGTTTGAAGTCGGCTACTTTCACTGTGTGGGTTCTCTCAGTGAGCCAGTTGGCCACCCATTTTGTGACATAGGGATTTATGCCCAGTCTAGTGAGTTCAGAGTGGGGGATGGTGTTGAAAGCCTTGGTGAGGTCAAAATAGGCTGTGTGCACCACCTTACCCTCATCCATGGCTCTGGTGACTGCTTCAAAGTCGTCAATCAGGTTTAGGAGACATGACCTACCTTTTACAAACCCAAACTGAGTGGGGTCCAGAGTTTGGAGGGTACCTATGTTCTTGTTTATAAGCTCCAAGATGATACATTCCATGGCCTTGCAGACCATGCTTGTCAGGTAATGGGACAGTAGTTCCCGGGGTCATGGTGGCACCCCCTTTGTGGAGTGGGATAACCATCACTGGGCGCCATTCAGTAGGCACAAAGCCTGAAGTGAGGCTATGCTTGAACATGCTACTTAGGTAGGGTGCCAGTTCACTCTGTAGTTCATGCTACAACCTGGATTCAAGTCTTGCCCAGTGTTAGTTGCACTTGGATAATTTCAGATACATTATGTTGAGCAACTAGCCTGGAGGTGTGGATGTCCTTAATGAATATGGACATGCCTCCTCCTTTAGTGTTTCGGTCCAATTAGGTGGCTGAAAGGTGTGGTAGGAGTTATAGCCTGGTAATGCAGGGGTGCTCTCTGGAGCCTTGAACCAGGTCTCTGTCACTGTACAGATGTCGATGTTCTCCATTTTAAGGACCGCCTCAAGTGAATGTATTTTGAGGATTAGACTTCTAGCATTGAGTAGCATTACCCTCGGACTTTGCGTGCTTATACCTGCTATGGTGGTGAGTTTGTCATTTGAACTTTGTCTAAAAAAGTCACTATAGGGGTGGCAAGAGCCTTAGCCAGAATCCAGAATCCCACGGGTGACAGGTGCAGGCCATCTCTGGCAAAGCATCGTGGTCTGTCGATCATGTTGTCTCAGGCAGACACTGGATCCCCTTAGAATGACACCAGAAGCTTAGCTAATTGTTGAAGTCAATCATTTTGTCCTTGTACTGTGGTATCATTCTGGGAGATAGTAGGATACTGCTCAGGGCTAGGGTCATACCTGCCTTGGCTACATGATCCGACAGCTCCTCCATGTCTCTTTTCATGCAGTCCAAGGAGGTAAGTATCAGGTCATTCACATCAACATGGAGAATGACAAGAGTCAAATTTGTACTTGTTGTGGAGTGACCTGAGTGCTTGCGTTATGTGGTGGATCCTGGCACCCGACAGGCAGCTGACAGTAACTTTCTCCTTGTTTAGCCTGGTGAGTGGGACATCAGTGTGCCTGACTATAGAGTCATCTATGACTAGTGTGCACTATGTTGTTTTGCATTATGGGCTGAGGTTGAGTGGCACAATGATTTTGTGGGCTGTCATTTTGGGTAGTGTTGGGGGGTGGTGGTTGCTTGCATTTCAGCTTTGGAAGTCTCTGTTGTTTGGGAGAGCCTCCATGAATGTAGGTGTGTGTTGTGTGTTACTATGTATGGGTTTTAGTGGTGTAGGTTTTGATGGACTAATTGTTGAGAGTGGTGTTCACCTTCTCCACTTGACTGTCTAGTACAGTCTTGGCTGGAGAGAGCTTGGCTTCCAGTTTGGCTAAATAAGTGCATCTCTCGCAGGTTGTAGTGTTGGGTGGTAAGAGGAGTGGGTTTTCAGTGTACATGAGGCAATTGCTACATTGCCCCAAGATGCCCAGATTCATCAGGTGGACAGGGAAAAGCTGCAGTAATTTGTAGATTATTTAGTGCTTGCAATGAGTTTTGAACAAGTGCTGAGCACAAGGAAACAGTTTTGAGTGCTAAAACTAGAAAACTGGCTAGTTCTAAGGGAAAATTAGAAGATGAGACTTTCTGGCACCGGGAATAGTTTAACACTAGTTAAACGACACTGTGCAAACACAGGTTTTTAAACAGAAAGATGAAATGGATAGAAACACCCCAAAAATGGCCAGTAAAACTACAGATTCTGAGCTGAAACCACTTCTCCAGTGACAGATAGGCTACTCAAAGCTCACCACTCTCAATGATGAGCAGAGAAGATTCATTCTATCTTAGTAAAGTCTGGGCATCACAGAAAATACAAACCAGCCCAGAATTCAGCAAAATCTGAAAACTGGACTCTACTGGTTATATAATGGTGGGAAATGAGTAGAGATATATGATTTTTTTGTCTGTTTTTTCGCACTTGAGTGTGTAGCCCTCAGCAGTTCAACAGTTGAAAAATACTTAAAAATGATCGGTTAGACCAGTTTCATAAACTTTAACACCACCATAGGAATAATGGGGATCCAGTTTCAGAACAGATGAGAAAACAGCAAACAATGTCAGCAAATATATAAAATAATTCAGTCAGGCAAAAATTAAGACAATGCAGTACTCTGAAAAGTGCCAAGAAATATAGTTATCAGCTAAATATTTCCAGATTGTTTGAGAAGCACTCTAGTCAGAACACCAGGAGATTCTAACATCTAAAATGTTAAAAAAATCTTACTATAGCTAAAATGTTTTTCAAGTAATTTACTACTGTAAGTGTGTTTATAAAGGGACCTTCAATTAATCAGAATTTCTCCATGGTGGATAAGCAGATCTTTTTTAATTATTATTGTAGCACTGAGAATTATAAAAAGCTATATCACATTGCATGGTTAGCACAGCTCTGGACAGTTGCCTTTAGGATTCGTCATTAATTCCAACCAATATTTCTCTCATGGAATAACATAAAATGAAAAAAATATCTTTTGCTTTATTCCTACTTAAAATTGCTGTGAGATAAATGGCTTTGTCTGATTATTTTACTCATCTGTTTCATTAAAAAAATAGATGCCTTCTGCATGGAGTCCTAAATATAGTAAGGAGGACATTTGATTGGCACTATAGAAGGATGTCTGATTCAGAAATAGAATCATCCATCTGTCAATATTTCTTCAGAGTGGTACAAAGATAAGCTTTGGGCTGCTCAAAGGAATAGTCATTCCAAAAGTGCACAGAAACTTTCAGCTAAACACACACTTTTTATGAGGAATAGATGAATGACATCAGATGGAAAACACAGGGTAGTGATACTCTGCCATATATAGCAGCTAATGGTATGCGGGCAGTCAGGAAGGGATACTGTTTGTAGTGGCTGTGGCTCAGCAGGATGCACACTCACCTTTGGTGCAGAAGGTTGTATATTCCATTCCTACTTGGTGCACAAGTAGACCGACAGCTGACACTGCAATGCAGCATACGGGGCTGCTGCACTAATAAGTGTGTTGCCCCTTGGATGAGATGTTAAACCACGGCCTGATACTCTTGAGTTGGTTGTAGCTCAGGTGGATGTAAAAAATCAAAAAAGAGTAGGGTTGCTTCATTATATTAATACTTTTCCATCTTTCTATATTTACATGTTCATTACATTGACATTTTATATTATACTTTATGCATCACATTTACACTTCATATGTTCATTTTCCTAAATAAATGCAAATCATATTTCATCCTGTCAGTCATTTACACTATAACCATTTCTTTATATAGGTTCATACTTAGGTTCATAGGTTCATACTAGGCTATCTGCCCGAGGGCATTTACAAGCCTAGCCCATAGTTTTGTGGCTTACGCCACCCCTTTAGTATGGGGAACTATACCCATTATTTTGCTGTGCCTCTGTTGAGCAGTGACACTGAGGTAATCCCTGGGGTATATCTGCGATCTCCCATCCATTGGTCAAGATTTCTCTTGAACAAGGCCAGCGAGGTGCTCTGCCTCACATATACCGGGATTTTATTCCACAGCATAGGGAGTCTTTGGGTGATGAATCTATCCCTCCAGCACGTCCTATTAATAGCCGTGTCGAGGTTTAAGTCTCCCGCCCTTGTGGCTCTGACGGATCTAGATTTTTTGAGGTGAAGCATATTCATCAAATCTGGGTTTGACATGGCCTTGTATGTTAGGCAAAGGTCACCTCTGAGCAATTCTTCATGTGTTCTTTTCAAATTTCCCCTAGTAGTATAAATACCATTTTGGGTCTCCCCTGAAAAGAGTCCACAAGCCTAGTGGGAGTAGTCTGGTCAACAAGGATAAAAAAATAAATTGTAAATGGTGCACATAATTATGCAAACTGGACATTAATGTGCACAGCACTGTGAACAGTCAAGGAGGGAGGGGATGCTTCCTATAAAAACATCACAGCACAGCATGTTGGATACCCCCAAGAGAGTTTGAATGCTGTTGCATCTTTTGGCTTTTCCCGGTTAGGGGTCGCCACAGAGGAACTCCGGTCTGCTAATGATTGCCAGTAGATTTTTACGTACCGACTTGCCAGGCCTGACGCACAGCCTTCAATGAAGGTACACCCATTCAGGCATGTTTCCAAACAGAAGACACTTTAGCTGAGAATCAAACAGGACAACATCTTACTGTGAGGTGACAACAATACCGCAGCACCACCACCAGAGTTTGAATAATACCTTTAAATGATGCACAGCATCAGAGGCTTTGAGCTTAAGGTCATCATTGCACTGGAGACATTTTGAAAAGAGAGGCAGTGATATGCGCTTTTTCTATAATTTCTATCTTTATGCTCTTGAATGTATTCTTTCAGTGAGTGATTCCTTCTCTTCACTTTTACTAGTTACTTAATTTCTCTGCTCTGCAACACTTCCTGGCTGTAATATTTTCCTATGCAACTGCTTTCTTCTACTGGCTCTGTCTCTGCAGGATGGTTTACATAGATTTAAACAACTTCTTTGAGAAGACATATATCCCAACTTTCATCCATCCATAAATACTCTTAATGCCCCCTCAAACAGCTCTCAAACATTATGCAACCCCACCCCCTTGCATGTTGAGATTAGCTAGTTTTAGTGAATAGGATTTTGTGAGATTGGTGGGGGTGGTGTGGTATTTTGGATTTTTGGATATATTAAGTCTTTACCTCACATGTCCTAGGTACGGGGTTTGATTCTGACTGCTGATTTAACAGTGTGCAAATTGATAGCCTAGTATTTACTTATGAAACTAACCTGCAATAAATAACTGAATTTCAAGCTCGAGTTGCTATCAGCAATACTGATGTCATAACATTAACTGAAATGTCTGTAAAACCATATGTTTATAATGGAGCAATATTTCCCCAGGGATATAGGGTCTACTTTGATTCACTGAAAACTCATTTCACTGAATATCAAAACACTCACACCAAATCGCTGAAAACTCATTTCACTGAATGCAAGTACTGCTGGGCAAAGAAAATGTATATGCCCTTTTCCCCACTGTAGTGCGATCCTGGAGTTAATATATGTAATTGGGGGGTGTAGCCCCCACCTACTTTTGGTTTTATATTGTTAGCGTTCAGTGAAATAAGATTCATAAATATAAAAGCTAAGTAGGTGGGGGGGCTGTGCCCCCCACACCACACCTATACTAACTCCAGGCTTGCACTACAGTGGGGAAAAGGGCATATATGTTTTATTTGCCCAAGAGTACTTGCATTCAGTGAAATGTGATTCAGTGAAATGAGTTTTGAGTGTGAACTGAAATTTAGTGTGAAATGAGTTTCCAATTAATCAAAGTAGACCTGGGATATAATACGCTATGGCTAATCTATAAAAACAAAAAAATGAGGCTTAGGCATTGTATATAAAACTAACCAACATATATGACCCCATTCAGATGACAGAGCACATTTCAACAAAGCTAATGTACTTATCTCATTCCTTCAACTTAATCCACATAAATTCATATACATAATAGCACTATACATACCAACTTAATCCACATAAATTCATATGCATAATAGCACTATACATACCACCATGCAATCACCCAAACAATAATTCTTCCTTATTTGAAGACAGATTGAACTGGGTATCCTTAAAGATACAGCATGAAAGAATCATGCAAGGAGATACTAATAATAGTTGAAAAAAACTATGCCAATAATCCAAATAAACTTAGTGTGAGCCTATATACCTTTACACAAATTGATACAGTTCCCCTACCAGAATCCATAAATCAACTAAGAAAGACTCTATCCTGGGGGGAGGTAATATTGACTACAGAGCCAGAAAATGTACAACAATCTGGCATACTGGTATACTACCAAATCCCCTAAGTGGCCATCATCCTACCTCCATAATCAGATCACACATAGGATCAAAACCTCCCTCACACTACAACTTTGTCTGCAACTTAACCAAGTCTAATCTGATGTTTTCACGGCTCCTCTGAACAACTCTGAACCAATACAACTGGCAAATCCTCAAAAATCTCCCATTAGATAATTTAACTACCACTTTCAATAATACACTACCTGTGATGCCCCACAAATGGACCGCTAATCAAGGAGCCTCAATCCTCACTACTGGTACCAGTGGGGGACACACATTGGTAGGATGACAGGTACATACAGAGTATTTCTAGATGCATATCTCTGCAACAAGTGCAATTTCCCTTAAGAGCAGGTGGAGACCACAATCAGTCCGAGGCTGGTTTCTCCCTCTTTGTCCAGATCCCCAACAAGACTCCCCACTGCCTCAGCTATGTAGTTGAGATCTCAACTGAGTGGTCAAGCCAAGACCGCAAGCACTCTTTCTGTTCAACCAGTGCTTCGTGTCCCTGCTGAAGTAGCTGACACACACACTCTTTGATGTTTGATTTATACACACACACAGCTGGGAAAGGCTGGCACAGGTTTACTAGTTAGCCCCCCTTTTGCCCAGACTATAAGGCAGTTATCACTGCCACCACCCAGCTCCTTATCAGCTACTTTAAGGCCCTTAACAAAGGGTGTCCAATCTTGCTGTGTAATGTTACTATCAATACAAATGGCAGTTTGACCAAGAGCAAGGCTATTAGGAGTGGCCCACAGTGTCACCAAATAAATATGCAAGTACTCTCAGAAGTTAAATATCTCTACACAGACCAGCAATAGTGAAAGGTTTAAATATATTTAATAATAAAAAACAAGACAATACTAAATATATATTTACAGTGACATCAGAGTTCAAAATCACAGGAAATATTTAAAATGACATTGCAGGACAGTCTCAGATAAATAAAGAAAAATATCTAAGCTAAGTTTTGCTATATTCCTGACTGTAGCTAATATAATTACTATATCCTAGTAAACTTACTTCATCAGAGCAAGGCAAATGTGGTGAATGGATCTTCTCTAGTTGTTGTCAGGTCAAAGACAGAATACAAAATGATGTGTCTAACTTAAGAGACTCCTCAAATTAATATCTCAGATATTACTGCTGGGATAACTTGCTGAATTATATCATTGGCTTGTCATCTGACTCCTAGTTCCCAGGCCCCAAAATAACCACTGATGGCAGCTGGTAGCATTTAGCATCTACCTGTAAAAATACATAAATGAGGGCTTTTCCTCAGATCTTTGGCAAATGCTGGAAGTCATAAAACAATAAAACACTTCCAAGACAATACAGAAAGCCTCTCAGCATAGACACTGTTTCTCCTTACTGCCATAAAGTACTTTAATTTCAGCTATTTTTCTAAAATTTACTAGGCTGAGGTTAACCTCGTGTATCCCAGTTTCCACTGTTAAAATACATACATCTAAACAGTTACAATAGTGCATGCATATTTCTGTTCTTTTCAAGAAGGGCACACTGTGGACCCATTTTAAACAGCACTTGGCAAAAACCTTTACAATACAATTCTGTACCAGCAGTTTGATATACACATGACATACAGTTCTAATGCAGTTGCAGCACAAGCATCTTGTAAAATATTTTAATATTCACTAATGACATATAATTATTTACAAAATTCCAGCTAGCTGTGCCGGTAGTACCTCCTTTTGTCACACTGCCTGATGTACAAAAGAAGCAGGCCTCCATAAACATGGCTTTGGCAATCATCACCTTCCCTTAGACTGCAGCAGCAAAAGTTTGAGCTTAGCAAAACACCAAGAGTTGTGGAACAATAATTTCAAAGTACAAAAATTCAAGATCAGTTTGTCATCACTGTGTATGATGCAGTCAGTTTATGCTATGACATCTGTGTGTTTGAACTTTGTTAGGCAAAGAACCAATGCATGCTAATGAATACATCATATTTAATGATGGGATGTGGAAACAAATTTATCCCAGGGTTATCATGTATAGACCTGCACGTTTTGGAGGTTGACAAATTTTTAAACATGTCTACTTAAATATGTATATATGTAGACATGTTATGGTCCCCATTATCTCTTGCCTCATATTTGAACTGTAATTTGTTAAATATTACACAGCTGCTGTCAAAAATATTTTCCACCCAACGTGGAAAACAAACACTATTGCTTTTTAAGCTTAGAGGACAGGTAAGGTGAGGGAGGGAAGGAAAGAAATGCATTTTCTTTACCATAACTAGTTTTACATGCTGGGCAGAAAGCCAGATACAACACTTTAAGGGCAGAGGCAGACTGAACTGGAAGGGGGTTTACAGCTTCCACATCGTTGTCATGGACATAGTTCAGGACATCTTACCTTTAACTTGTACATTCATTATTATATCTGCACAGACAACTCTTACCTTTGAGTACTTGTCCCTGTCCTTAACTAGTAGGAGCTGCATGGTGTGAAACAGGCAGGGATCCAAGGTCCTAAAACCCCTCACAAGTGGATAGTCTAAGCTTTTCCTACAGGTATACAAGACTTTTAGCATGGCAAGTTGTTTATTATTGCTTGCCAGATTTTAAGTTTACAAAACACAAAGAGATAATGAAACAAACAACATACGTATTTCATGCCTTGTTTACTTTAACAAATGAGTTTTATGTGTGCATTTATTGAGTGTGATAGAATTAAATTCATTATGCCATTTCTGTCCTGTTTGCAGTGCATGGATTGTATATTTAACTATGTGTGTGTGTGTGTGTGTGTGTGTGTGTGTGTGTGTGTGTGTGTGTGTGTGTGTGTGTGTGTATAAATGCTGAGAATATTTATGCTACAATAACAGGGGTTGTCTTTTTTGTTTTAGTTTGAGACTGGATTTCTTTGTGCTGGCAATGCTGAATTTATTGTGAGCATGCTTATTGATCCAGCAGATGATTTGACATGTGTTTAACCTTCTCTACAAATGTTCTGCTAGGCCTCGTCTCAACAGCTCTTGCTCACCTCAAAATACATTAAGTTACTCTCCTGCTAGGCCTTCTCCTTACACTCTCATCTCTTTGTGTTTGGTTAAACTCAGAGTACAAAAAAAATATCAGCTTGTCATTATTGTATATGATGCAATCAGTTTATGCTGTGACATCTACATCTTTGAACATTGTTAGGCAAGAACCAATGCATGATAATCAATACAGCATACTATACGATATTCAATGATGGGATATGTGTAGACACAACTTTACTCCAGAGTTATCATGTTTAAACCTGCTCAGTTTGAGAGGACAGAATATTTAAGTGCTTGCAAAAACATTTAAATATGTTTGCTTAAAGGTGTATATGGCTAGCTATCTTATGGTCCCCACAATTACTTGCCTCTTATTATTTTATTCCTAAATGTTCCTAAATTATGTATAATAAGCATAGTGCACTGCCATATTCATTATAGAAATAAATTCCTTGAAAGTTAAATAAGTTCAGGCACAGCAGAAAATAAATAAAATGTCTTTTATGTATGCATTATATTTATAATGACTTACCTAGTTTAACAAAATTTAGTGATTTTATATTATATCAGTAATGCATCAATTGTATTATGATTTTAGTAATTTGACTTAGCATGTGCTTTCTAGAATATATATAACATGTGTGTTTTATAATTATTTTGGATGAAGTCCATAAGTACTATTTGAATTAAATGGGATTCTAGCCACAAGTGCTGGAGAGCTATGATGTGTTTATATGCATATATAAATATATTATATCCTTATTTGTATGATTACACATGTGCACATATGCTATTATATAACAGCCTTATACATGCATAGGTACAGGACTATATATATATGCGTACATCATAGCTTTCAACCAATCAGGGCCAAATCTCAACAGCATCAGGGACACTTGTAAAATGTTAGCACTATTAACTACTGACATTGAAAGAATAAGACAATGTGAATTAATACCCATTTTCTGAAATAAAAGAAATCTATAACTCTAATTATTATCATTATTTGAGTGTAATTCACCACTTTTTCTCCAAATGTCTCCACCTTTAGGGGAGTTGAGAAGGACAGAACTAAAATTTTAGTCAAAATCCGGGATAATTGAGAGGTATGGTGTACATGCATATAAAAACACACACATACATGAAATACTTGTTTGTGTAGAGAGCCAGGTAATTCATCAGTCGTTATTTCGTCGGAGCACTGCCATGGATAATGCTTATACAAAAGTTGCAATAATAAAATAAAATGGACCCAGACAGATGGATATGGCCTGGTGAGCGGAGACAGACAAACACGCCAATAACAATACTTCTCTTGTACTGCTGTACACACACACACACACACATATATATATATATATATATATATATATATCACACAGCCAGGTATGGTCTTTATTATAGTGGGTGATAACGCGTACCTGTTTCTGTCTTGCATAAGGCCAAGTGAGTCTTGATATCTAGAAAAAATGAATGATTGACAAAGTACCCTCTTCTTAGAAGAAAGCACATAATATGCTTTTGCATAAGTCCCTTGTTACTGTGTTTATTTTACAATTTTTGCGCACAAGGAAAGTGACACCGGAACAAGAGTATCCGTAAGGTTTAAAGAGGTAAGAATCATGTTATTGAGAAAAGTTTTTATGCATAGGTCGTGGTCTTATTAGAACACATTTTTTAATGTCAATAGAAACAAAACTTTATTACTTGCATATTGACAAAGAAGTGACCAGGAATAGAATGGCGAGCAACCAATATAAACCAAATTGTACACCACCAGTACAGAGTACAGTGTTGAACAGCGTATTTGCATAACTACAACCAGTGTACATATATCAGCACCAAGTGCAATGTATGGCAAGGCATTTACAATATTTTGTCGACTTTATCGTATAAGCCCTGCTCAGCACTAACTGGTAGTGTGATTTAGTTGCAACCTTTCATGCTTTTGCAGCAACTTTGGCTGTTGCTGGTGGGGACGGAGCAAAGGTACGCCCTCAATTTAAGGCAATGATTAGGAGACACAATTCTGCAATTCATGGCACAGCTGGACCGCTAGGTATGACGAAGAGTGGAACAGGTTAACCACTTGTTACACCCTACCTTCAAAGTTGGGACCCGCATATGTTACTAGTGAACTCTTACAAAGGTGTCGGGGAAAGATTAGGGTTGCCACCTTTTCAAATGCACAAAGTGGGACATTTTTTGTAGAAACGTGATTTTACAAGACAAACCATACCCACGGGCATTGGAAAGGAGAGAACTTATTTGCCAAAATAAAAGCTTATTCTTGTAGGGTTTGAGTTGCTTATTCTATTTCTTATAACATTTAGGCATCTTAGATACAAAGTAACTGTTTATGCAACTATTAAGGACAGATTAGACCGCTTACTAAATCTTTTAGCCGCTATATTAGCAAAGAGAGCGTTCACCAATTGTTTTTTTTTTTTTTTTTTTTGTCATTGGTTACTGCATCAAAAGTGTATTTTGCCTGTGGAAGAGGTAGAAATGTGCCAACGTTACCATTATCTGAGACTGTGCAAATTGAGTGTGGTAGTGACAAACCTGTCCTCCATATCATTGCCCAGTAAACCGTATTGCCAGTTAATATATATGCAGCCACAACAGGCAGACAATGGAAAACAACTAACATCCGTCCCCCTCGGTTAGGATGACACAGTGATCTCCCCTACCTAAAGTACTGCTGCAGAACAAGTGGTAGGTTTCTTACACCTGGTCACATGGAGAGATTTCAAGCGTCTTACCTTGCTTGATGACCCTAGAACAAACAGAATGGATATCATCACAGCTGTCTGTATCACCCTGGATGAAGAGCCCCGCAGGATTTCGTTTATTTTTGTAAACTCGGTGCACAACAACCAATCCATTAGCATCAGCCACCGATTTAATTTTAACTACGAGTTTCTTTAAGAAGTAAAGTTGAACTACAATACAATTTGTTTTCACTGTACCGAGTCTACTGAAAGCAAATTATTATGCAAAAATATATGCTGTTTCCAATCAGACTTATTAATCAGAAGTCTGGGGTTTCCTGTATTGAAGATTTCACTCATAAATCTAAATAGCGTTTAATCTTGACTTGGGCACCGAGGCACATTGTTACTAAATTTGTAAGTTTTGCATACCAGGCGTGCGTCGAAAAGGGAACTCGCCCACCTTATTTTTCTTAAAGAAACATCAACCTTAGAAAGTACGAATTTCTTTACACTCTGGAAAATAAATCTCAGTGAAGTCCCATTCGTTGCAACATCTGACATTAACAGGATGGAACTGAAGGGAAAAGGTGAACCAAGATACCTCCATTTTATTGCGCACTCACAATTCCGGACAGGGCTGTCTTGGCAAGAGGAGGTGAGTCGTTCTCTGCTATTAAATGAGTACTTAATTTGGCAGACGTATTAGGATTCAATGAAACAACCATTTTCCTTTTAGGTTTTGAGAGAAAAAGGCTTGACACATTGTGGCGTTAATTTTCGTTAAAAAATCACTGGGTTACCTGGAAAGTAAGACAGGTCCTATAATGATACTGACAGATTAAAATTCCACTTCAAGAATATTTATTTTCCCCACACATAGACTACAGGGTGCCTGATAGCGTAGTAGTGGACAACTGTGACTTATACAGGACTCCCCTCCCTTTCAGCATTTTGAGTTTACCACTAAAACTATGGGGCAGGTGGTAGACAATGTTACCCACGTGCGAGTGTGCGCCGCCCCCGCCCCTCCCCCAACCACACTTATTCCTTTACTTCACTTTGTAAAGCAGACGGGAACATATATGATATAACTGGACTTCAGACTCTACTACGTTCATGTAATATCAAGCCTAATAAAATACCCACGTGTTTAGTGAAGACCCTAACAACATCTGAAGTGACACCCTGACCCTATGTATAAAAATGGGATAGGAGGTTGTGGACGAATGGATTTGCGAGAATATGTTTCTAGTTGTGTGGTTCTTGCTGTCTGTAGCATATGGGGATTAAACACAACATTGGTAGAAACTGGTCAAACCGTAATGTTTTTCCATTAAAGTTGTTTTCTGAGTTATACTATATATAGTCTGTGTCTTGCTGTAATAATACCCCAATTGATACGCATCTTTAAATATACTCCAAAAAGGAATTATATCTTAACAAGATAATACAACAGGGGATGTTAATGTATAATTGCTTTGGTGCAAACACACATTTCTATATGTCTTCCATAATTCTCTCTTCCACCCCCACCTGCACACCCCACACCATCTCCACTTCCTGTTTGATTGTTTCCGTTTAACAGTATTTAAATGTGAAATGCAGACATGTAACATATTCACTTTCCCATCTTGTTAGCATGGACGATGACCAGGCAGCAAGCTCTATAAAAGCAACCCTTTGCCACTTGATCTCTCTGTTGCATCTTCTTTTATGCTCCATTTATGTTCAAGAAATTCATCACAATCATTCCAGCACTGCTGGTTGGGGTGGGAATAAAGAATCAAAAATGTGCTACAGCATCAGAAAGATAGCACACAGCACAGAGTTGACCAAAATCCCACTTGTAAAGCAATAATTGACAGAGACGACAGGTGTTGACTGAGGTTTCTTCTTAGGTTCATAGGTGTGTACTAGGCTAATGGCCCTGGGGCCTTTACAAGCCTAGCCATAGGATTACCCTGGCATAGTGCCACCTGACTTTAGTTCCCAGTGCCTCTGTTGAGTAGAGCCACTGGTGTTATCCCCTGGGTGAATTTTCTGTTTCCCATCCACTCAGCAAGATTTCTCTTGAAGAGGGTCAGTGAGGTGCTCTGCTTGACATGTATGGGAAGTCTGTTCCATAGTATGGGCAGTCTCTGGGTTATGAACCTGTCCCTCCAGCATGTTTTGTTAATTGTGGTAATGAGGTTGAGGTCTCTGGAGCATGTAGTGTGGAGGGATTGGGATTTCTTTAGATGTAGCATTTCTAACAGAGCTGGGTCAAACATGGCTTTGTAAGTCAAGCAGAGATTGCCTCTAAGTAGGCGATATGAGACCGAGAATAGTTAGAGTTTTTTGAGTCTGTCCATATAGGACAAGTGTTTAATGCCAAGGATCCTCTTTGTAAGGTACTTTTGTGGCCTCTCCAGTTGTTGCAGGTGTCTAGTGAGGTACATGCCAAAAGGGGCTTTGTACTCGATGATTGGCCTAATAAGGGAAGAGTACAGGGAGACAATGACCTCTTTCTTCCTGGATGCAAAACCCTTAGTAATGAGATGTGCTACATAGAAGGACGTTCTGACCACAATGCCAATGTGGTGATCAAAAGAGAGGTTGCTGTCAACCTGTGTTCCCAGATCTCTTATAACATCTTCTGTTTTCAGTGGACTACCATCAATGTGGTATTTCATGGGAACCGGGGTTTTTCCAAAGGAGAGGCCGCTTCTTGTATTTGTACATGAAGTAAAGGAGCTAGCCTTATAAATGTTGATGATAGTCCCTGTGTTTATTCCCCCCATCACAGGTGCACATGGAAAAGCCTCTCCTATCATTGTCTTCCATAAGAAGGGCATTCAGAATTCCTCAATGTACATTATCGTCTGTATGTAGCATAAAACAAACACTTTTTTAAAAATTTAATATACTTTTTTTAGATTCAGTAAAGAAGAGCTTATGTAACTTAATTTATTCTACTATATACATTATTGTTAATCTGCAGTGAGGAACTTAAATTTGACCAATATAGTTTAACATTCATAAAAAGTAAACTTCTTAAATTTCTTTACTAAGCTAAATTTTTTCTAACCCCCAGTTCAAAACTGAATAAAAGTGCTCATGCTGCTTTTACCCAAACACCATTATTTCTGTTTTTTTTTTTCTTTAATCTACAGCTGTCCTTTTTTGAAAACCAGATGTATTTATGAAGATATTGATCTGTGAGGATCTTAAGAAGCCTAGCTTTACATACATTACCATGGTAGCTTATTCCTTATATTTTGCCTACAAAAAATTCAGAGATGGGCTGAGCAAGGATATAATGGGACATTTACATGTTTTCCATTTCCATGAGGAACAGGGGGTAAATTTGCGATTACCGGTGCAGTCAACCAAATTACATTTGAATAATAGTATAGGAGAAGTACTTTGTTTTATGTGGAGAGGAAGATGCTGCCATAGAAGTGGTATGCTCTGTGATATATTTTCATTCCTCCATGGATGTCTTTCAGATATTGACAAAGACCTTTTCCACCCCCATAGTGTGTATTTTAAGCAATGTCAGACTAATAAAACTACTGACTTAACTGAACCTATGAAGGAATATCTGAAGGTGGTTCTGCTGAATGCAGAATCAGTCTTAACAAGAAACTTCATTCTCCACAAGCCTTCCTCTTCCTGAAGACAGTACACATCTGTGTAGTAATGGAGACATGGTTTAAAGTCAGAGAGAGTACCCCATCAATGCGAGATTATAATAGCTTTCAACAGATTGCCAGTGGTAACTATGAACAGCCCCAAACATGGAAAGAATCTTGTAAAGTACAAAGCTTCAAAGTAAGAAACTACACGAACTCCAAGCACTCCACTGTAGTCGACCAAACCATGTCAAAAAAAGTTGGAAGCAAAACAAAATGTTGGTTCATTATAAAGCGTACAATTTCAAAAATCCACCCCTTGTCTAGCAAAACCCACTCAACTTCTTCAGACAAAAACCCCACAGACAACCATCTCCAAACACAAGTGTCTCACACAGGTTCCAAACCAAATCACATGAGCACGGCAATAACATTGCAATTGACTGGACAATCCAAAGTAGTATGTAGTCGCGCTCAGAAAATGTACAATACCGAAACCCGTTTTGGTATTATACATTTTCTGAGCACGACTACATACCGCTCCAAACCATCCAGTCAACTACAATGTTACCACCACACTCATGTAACACTTCTTGGGGATAAACTTTTGGCTAGGCTTGGAAGGGCCCTAAGGCCATTAGTCAAGCAACCTCCTAAGATCCTACGTACATTGCAACAGATTACATGATACAGATATTTCTTAAACTAGCATGGTGCATGGATGTAGCTGCACACATTAATACCCACCTCATGGATGGTAAACTTTGGATCACCATTGCCTCAGACTAATATTCAGAGAATTAAGGGGAAATGCATCAATATACAGGTTCTAAATTTACAAATGCACAAATTAAAACATTATGTAGGTTCACAGTTTAATACTAAGCTAACTGCCCTTGCGAATCATTTTAAGCCTAGCCAATTATCCCTTGTGAGATTCAAACCCTGCACTTTGTGTTTGTAAGGCAAACACCTTAACCATTAAGCCACCCCATCAACCGGGAATGGTTTCCTTTCTAGAAGGGCACTGAATTAAGCACCAACTAATGTCAGACTGTAATAAGTAACAATTATGTGTTCAGCTTTGTATTTCTTCAGTAAATCATGCTGTGCAGGATACAGGGTTGGCATTTTCTGCTATCAGAATACAAAATAGGTATTGGTTGTACTATTTGCTTAAAAGTAAAGCGTTCTCTTTGGTATTTGAACTTATTAGTGCAGTATTTTAGATACCCAGCTACTGGGGATGCACAAGCCAGTGCATTTCTTTGTGCCTATCCCAAGCCCGGATAAATGGGGAGGGTTGCATCAGGAAGGGCATCCAGCATAAAACTTCACCAAGTCATTCATGCGGACAGCAGTAAATATTTACATAACGGATCGGTCAAGGCCCAGATTAACAACGACTGCCACCAGTACTGTTAGCCAACAGGGTGCTGGTGGAAATTGGGCTACTGTTGGCTGAAGGAGGAGAAGAGGGGGAAGGCATGGCCAAAGGCTGGAAGACAGGAGAAAGGCTAGGACTGTGGTAGTGAGGGTCGGAACTATGAATGTTGGCAGTATGACTGATATAGGGAGAGAGCTAGCTGATATGATGGACAGAAGGAAGGTTGGTATATTCTGTGTGCAAGAGACCAGATGGAAGGGGAGTAAGGCTAGGTGTATCAGCGTGGTTTCAAATTGTTTTATCATGGTGTGGATGGGAGGAGAAATGGCGTAGGAGTTATCCTGAAGAAACAGTATGCTAAAAGTGTTTTGGAGGTGAAAAGAGTGTCGGATAGAATGATGTTTATGAAGCTGGAAATTGATAGTGTAATGATGAATGTTGTTAGTGCATATGCTCCACAAGTTGGGTGTGCAATGGATGAGAAAGAAAAATTTTGGAGTGAGTTGGATGAAGTGGTGATGACTGTACCCAAGGGTGAGAGAGTGGTGAATGGAGCAGAGATCAAGGATCAGATCTGAGCCCTTTCTTATTTGCAGTGGTGATGGACAGGTTGACAGACAAAATCAAACAGGAGCCCCAGTAGACTATGATGTTTGCAGATTACATTCTGATCTGTAGTGAGAGTAGGGAACAGGTGGAGGAGACATTTACAACTGTTCCCAATTCTGCTTTTAACTAGATGACAACCAACCACATTTCAGTATTGTACCCGTCTATTTTTTATAAGGTTTCATAGGGGTATACTCATTAAGCCCTGGATACCTATATGCTTGAAGCTCTATTATCCACTTTGTTTCCACTCTTTCAGTGTAGTTTTTTTATATCTCCCCCTCTAAAACTCTTGTGTACATTCCAAATTGCCCTAAATTTAAATTGATGCCCCTCATTTTCTTTTACATGTCTATACAGAGTATTATATTGATTCTTGGTACTGATCGAAGATAAGTGTTGTAGGATCCTAACTTTAAACATATTGTTTGTTTTTCCTACATAGAAGCAGGGACATTGCTGACATTCAGCTAAATAAACAATATCTGTGGTCCTACAAGTGGCTTTTGCCTTAAAATCAAACTTTCTTCCTGTAATCGGGTGTCTAAATTCAATATCTTTATTAATAAACCCACATGCTTTGCATGAACCGCATGATCTTGTACCTTCCTTGGTGATAGAATGTTTACCATTATTCCTTTCATGCCCCAGAATATCCGTAAGATTCTTGTTCCTTCTAAACCCAAAACTGGGTTGTTCTCCTACAATTCCTGATAGTCTATCATCCACCTTCAGGATATTCCAATTCTTCCGTATTATATCGCATACACCATAAATATAATTACTATAGGTGAATATCATTCTAATAGTTGGCATTGCATTTCCTATATTGTTACTAACTGTCTCATTACCCCTTTGATTACTCCTTAAAAGTGGACCCATCTTCCCTCTTTTATATTCTCCTTTGTGACTAAATTCATCACTAATTAACTTACTTTTATAACCCCTGTTTAAAAAATGTTCCTCTAATTTTTCTAACTCAGCTTCAAATAGTCTCTTCCGTGCAGACCCTAGAAACTCTGCTGATCTGTCCCTTCACTATATTCCTGAAGGTAAATCTCAGATGCATACTATCATAGGTTAACAAACTATTTCTCCAACAATCCTTTCTATATAATGCTGTCTTAAAAACTTCTCTGTCCTGCATTATTCTTACATCTAGAAAATCAATCTCTTTTCTAGAGTATGTAGCTGTAAACCGAATATGTTACGGATTGTAAAAACTCCCTCTCATCACCCTGCCATAAAATAAAAACATCATCTACAAAATGCCTGTATAGAATTTTTCTTCCCCACATATTAATTTAATTTAACACAAATTGTCTTTCCCAGTAGGAGAGACCTAAATTAGCATATGTATTTGCACAGGGGGTGCCCATGGCTACCCCCTATGTTTGCTTATATACTTGATTCAAACAAAGAAATACATTATTTCTCAATACTAAGTTTAGCATTTGAGCTATTAGATTTAATATTCTATCATCTGTTATTCCTAAATTCCTTAATAATGTGCATACCGCCTTTACTCCATACTCATTTTCAATAACCGTAAAAAGGTTATTTACATCCAATGTCACCATGACACAATCTCTTCTTATTTCTTTCCGCTCTTCTTCTTACTCTAAGCCTCCCAAAGTAGTTAAGAAATGATTGGTGTCCTTCAGTATTTCTTATACTTTCCCTATCCATGGCCTTAGAGTGTATTCAAGCCATATGGAGATGTTTTCGGTAACCCACCCCCTCCCTGACACTATAAGTCTGAGGGGCGGATTTCTCAAATCCTTATGTATTTTGGGCAGGGCTTTAAATAAAGGAATGGTCGGATATTCAATCCATAGGAAGTTGAATAAATCTTCATGTATTAACCCTGTTTCCTTATGAACTTTCAAAATTACATCTTTCACTATATGATGTACTAATAATGGAGAAAGAAAGAAAGAGAAAAATTAAGAAGTAATCAAAGGGGTCATGAGACAGTTAGTAACAACAATATAGGAAATGCAATGCCAACTATTAGAATGATATTTACCTATAGTAATAAATATTTATGGTGTATGCGATATAATAAGGAAGAATTGGAATATCCTGAAGACGGATGATAGACTATCAGGAATTGTAGGACAACAACCCAGTTTTGGGTTTAGAAGGAACAAGAGTATATCCCTATGAAACCCACCCTAAAAAATAGGTGGGTACAATACTGAAATGTGGTTGGTTGTTATCTAGTTAAAAGCACAATTGGGAACAGTTGTAAATTATCTGATGAAGGGCAGGAGCCCGAAAGCGCTCATCACTGGTCTTATGTATTGTTTCATTTTTAAGGTTTCATGGTTTTAAACTACATTTTATTAAAGTGCTTTAAAGAGTGTTGGTCAGCATTGGACTTTTTCTTGAAGGATTTTACTGTGGTTGTCTAGAACGCAGATCTTTAGTGTGTTCTCCTCAATTTCTATTTGTATAGATTCATAGACTGCTAGAAGGCTAATGATCCAAGGTGCCTTTCTAAGGTTGTAAAGTTTTCCTGAATGAACGGTGATGCCCTGCATCCATATAGGACATGGGTGCCAGGCCCAATGTAAATTTCCTACTCCCCATCCACTTCTCTAGGTTGTACGTAAACTGGGTAACAGATAAACTCAGCTTTACATGGATGGGAAGCCTGTTCCATATGAAGGGCAGTCTCTGGGACACATATTTGTCTCTCCAGCATGTTCTGTTTATGTCACACAAAATTCTGGTCCCCAGACCATGTATTTCTGGTACTCCTTGACTTACAAATATGTAGGAGGTTCATAAAGTTTGGGGTTTGTGGATGCCTTGTAAGCCAGGTATACATCAACCTTCAGCAATCTATAGGAGACTGAGTACAGGGAAAGGTCTTTAAGGCACTCTACCTAAGGCGGGTTTGTTATACCTTGTATTTGTTTTGTAATAAGCCTTTGTGGTTGTTCTAGTTGCTGCGTATGCCTGGTCAGGTAAATACCAAAAGGAGCACTGTACTCTATGACTGGTCTGATAAGGCCGAGTACAGTGGGATAATGACATATTTGGACTCAGATGCTGTGCCCTTTGTGATGCCTGTGCACTGACCCCAGCAATCAAGGAGCCTCAGTCCTCACCAATAACACCAGTGAGGGTGGTCCACATTGGGAAGGATAACATACACACACAGTAAAGTACAATTTCCCTTAAGAGCACACAGAGATCACAGTCAGTTTGGGGCTGGTTTCTCCCTTTTTCTCCAGATCCCCAATAAAACTCCCCACTGGCACAGCTATAGGGTCCAGCTCTCAGCCTAGTGGTCAAGCTAAAACCTTCAGCACCCTCTCTGTCCAACCAGTGCTTTGTGTCCCTGCCCAAGTAGCTGACACACACACACTTTCAGATATGAGTTATATACAAACACACAGACACTCCTGAGGAAGGCTGGCACAGGTTCTCCGGCTATGCCCCTTCTGCCCAGACTATACAATAGTACCACTTGCCACCAACCACTAATATCAGCTACTAATAAGACCCTTATCAAATGGGTGTTCAATAATTACTGTGCATTATTATCCAAATGGTAAGCATGATGAATAACAAGGTGGGTTGGGGTGGCTTGGACAGTATCACTATATACATGCAATGTACTCTAAAGCTTAATTTATCTCTACATAAAATAGCCACAGTTGAAAGGTTTAAAATATTTAATAATAAATAATAAGAACAGAAGACAATATTTCTTACTACACAGTGCTATTCAAGAGTTCATAGATCACAGGAAAATGCTTAAAATAATACCGTAGAAAAGTTCTGACATCAATACAGAAAACAACTAGTCTAATCTTCCTATTTCCTAGCTATTTCTAAGAGAGAGACACTAAAGTCTAAGATCCTACTCACATACAGAGCACAGGCAGAGTGCTGGTGAGTTGGATGTTCTCAAGACAAATGCAAAATGCTTTCTCACTGTCTCTGATAAAGCCCTTTAAATTGATAATACATCCTGTTGACTCATTTTAGATTACATCATTCTTAACAATTCTCTAGTTCCCATGCTGACAGAAACTCTACATTTACATTTCTTAGTAAGCTTGCACTTGGTCAGGAAACACAGCAATAAATGACATTATACATGTAAATTCTAGCAATTAACTCTGGTCTCAATACAGTAGGAATAATTCCTTCGTCCAGACATCTCGGCTCTGAGTTTTAAGATCAAACAATTATACAATGCTTGACTTATCAGCTTTCCTGCAGCAGAGTGCAATGTAGCTACATTTTTGAAGTTCAACATCCAGTACAATTTTCTTATTTAAGAGAACAAGCCTGTGGCTTATATTAATGTTTACAAATAGACAGAATTATCTACAAAATTCTATCTAGCTAGGCTGGCAGCCTTCATATATCTTCCTCCCTGGAGAACTCAAGCTAGTTTTTCAAGTGACCCTTGAGAGGCTTAGGGTTATTTGAGTATACCTTATCCCATTCCCTGTCTTGAGAGCCCATCTGCATTGGCATTGCTACTCCCACTATGGTGCTGCACTGAACTCACACCAAAGTTCCTGAAGTCCACAAAATAACTCACAACTTGTAAGCCCAACACGTCTCAAAGAATCAGGAACCACGATAGTACTGCAGTTAGTTTCTTTTATTAAAAAAACATGCACCAACGATGACACTATTAGTTGAGTGCTTTCATCTAGTAACTCTAGATTTCTTCAGAACATCAGTCAAACTATGTGAATACACTTTAAATACCTTAAATTACCCGCCTTTTTCTAAAAACAATTACCCAATTGCATACATTTAACCCTATACATCTCATATGCAGTAGGATATCCATCTCAAACTTGAATAGCCATCATATCATTTGACTCTATTGCAAACTTACTACATAATATACTGTTATTAAAATATAACTTAAAAATACATCAGTATTCACAAATGGATCATGTTATTACTGTATGTACAAATACTGCTATTATAGATTAAAAAATATGTAGATATATATGTTATGCTCAAAATACAAAATTTGATAAATATGCAGTACAAAAAGAATCCACCAACACGATAACTATTTTTGCATACAAAGTGATAGCTTGTCTTGTATGATATCAAACCTTGTTTATTTACCTCAATATTTCCACAAAATCAAGGTTATACCCTCACTAAGGGTTTAGTAGGAATTACTTCATTAAGGCCAGGTGGTGTGGCAGCCTCAAGTCGCAGCTGCCACTTAATTTCTTTTTCTCCCACAATGGCCTTTATATTACCTCCTCTAGGATTTATACTGACCACATCTAAAATACCAAATTTAAAGCCCATGCATGTCTCGCTATTTAGTATATGTCAGGACAATGCATTATTGGTATCATTTCTCTTAATGCAATAGGTGTGGTCATAAATTCTATTTTTAAGAAATCGGTCCGTCATTCCTACATAATAACTTTCACATGTGTCACAAATAGCTAGATATACCACATGTCTTGTTAAACAATTGCCATGTTTAAAATGAACCTTGGTTCTATTTCTGTCCTTTAATACTATATTTTTGCCCTCGTATATATACTTACAATAACTACAACTCCCACACTTCGTAGTACCCCTTTTGAAGGTCTTTGTATCTTGTATAGAACTCTGTCGTATTTCTATAAGCCTTTTGAGGCTATTACCTGTCTTATAAACAAAGTTGGGTACAGGGGGGATTTTATCCTTAATCACTGAATCACTTGTCAAAATATGCCAGTGTTTGGTAATGATTTGCTTAACCTGCTGTGTATAATGTCCATACTTCACAATGCAGGCCCTATTGTAATATTTACCCTCTGTATTGTTGTGTGCATTATTCTTTTGAATGCCTATACCTAATAGTGGGAGAAATTTCCTACCCCATTCCTGGGTTACATATACTGTTAAATCCTCCAACATTTTATCAGGGTACCCCTTTTCTCTGAACATGCCCACCATAAAACTAACCTCTTTGAGCATAGTATCCCTATCTGATGTCATCCTCGCTGCCCTTATTAACTGGCCTTTCACTATATTGTACTTGACTTTATATGCGTGGGCACTAGTATAATGCAAATAGCCATTGCTATAGGTCGCTTTTCTGTGTATCCTGGACTGAAATGTCTTTCCATCATTATAGACATATACATCTAGATAGTTTATTCCTTGTCTATCAAATTGATGAGTGAATTTTAAATAATTAGTAGTACCATTAATGTATTTTATAAAATCTTCTAGTTCTTGACTATTACCTGTCCATAAAAGAAACACATCGTCCAGGTATCTTACATATGTTTTGATTTTGCGCATCCAAGTTGTATTTAAAATATAAGTTGTTTCCCAATCTAGGAGAACCATGTTGGCGTACATGGGGGCACACGCTGCCCCCATTGCCACACCTGAGGTTTGTTTATAATATTCTCCTTCGAAAAAAATATAATTGTGGTCAAGTACTATTTCCATAAATGAAGTCAGTAGGGCAATCTCTTCCTGTTGTAACCCGCTAAATTTATTAAGGCTCTGCATGAAACTTTCTATTCCTTCATTCTTGGGAATACAAGAGAACAATTCTTTGACATCTACAGTGACAAATATGATGTTAGGTGACCACATTTCCTGTTTGAATATTCCCAGGAATTCTTCATTATATGAGGTATACACTTGTACATGTGTTTCAATCTTTTGTCCACTACTTTGCCGTATGGGAATGTCTTGCTCGCACTCCCTGATATTATAGGTCTAAAGGGTGGATCAATCAGATCTTTGTGTACCTTTGGAATGCCTGTTATAGTTGCCAGGATGGGGTACTCAACCTTCAAAAACTTATAAAGCTCTTCGTCCACTCTATTGTCTAATAAAAATTCCTCCAAATAAGAGTCTATTCTATTATGGGCGATATTGACCTGATTTAATGAAGATACCTCATACTGAGTTGGATCATTAAGTATTTCAAATATCTTATTGCTATATTTTTCTTGGTCATACAAAACTATACCCCCGCCCTTATCTGCGACCATGATCCTGACATTTTCCGAACAGATGGAGTCAATCAATGAATGTATTTTATTAACCATAATTTGGTCCTTTTTCTGATATTTACATTTCTTGTATAACTTATAAATGTCATCCTGAATCACTTTCTCCAATGTTTCCAATGTTTTCACCATAGGTGGTGTAAAGGAACTTTTTTTCTTAAGGTCAGAACTTTTGAATGCTTGTTGAGGCCTATTATGGAAAAATATCCCTAGATTAATTTTTCTTAGGAATAGCTTTGCTTCAACCAAAACGTCCACCAAATCTAGTGATTTATCAGGTATGAACTTCATACCTTTTGAAAATATTTGTGCCATTTCTGGTTGTACTTCATAGGTACTGTAGTTGTAAATCTTGACATCTCCCTCATTAATTATAATATAGGGACCTAGTCCATTGTCTATATTATCCTTGTATGCAAAGTCACTTGGGGCTGTGTTATTGTAAACAGTGGCATTGTCTAACATCTGTGTTATCTGTGCTTGTTCCACCTGGGGAACCCCCTCCCCTTCCGATGTACTGTATACCACTTGTTTTGCTCTTCGTCCTCTAAAAAAACCTCTTCATTACACTATTGTGGTACATCTTCCTGAGGTGTATCCCTACTATCTCCCTTGTATGTTTCCCTCGGTCTCACCCTATCCTTATTATTCCAACTATATGCTACCCCTTGTTCATATTGCTGCATATCACGCTCTAGCTTTTTACATTTTTTAGCAAACATACTCTTACTAGCATTTTCCGCATAATCATACTGTTTATAAAATAACTTTTCTCATTGTGGAAATAGCTTGTCATCTCGTATTGCATTGTCCATGTTTTCTACTTCAGAAATCAAAACAGTCAATTTTTCATCATTGTTATCTATGATAAACTGCATGAACTGTTCCCCAAAAGCATTAAACATGTCATTACATTTTTTTACATTAGAAGCATTCATCTCTATACCCATAGGTCTTTTAAAGAAACGGAGTCCCATAGGGACTACATGACAATTCAAACATCGCCGTAAATACATATTTTCGACTTGCAATGCTTTTATTTTAGTCAACTTATTCCCAAAGCCAAATATCATTTGCTTTAAAGAGTTATAATAATCATGAGTCACTTGCCCCTTACTGTTCGCATTGTTGCTATTTTCGAAATCAAATGGCATTTGTAACAATTTTTCTACATTGTAATGCGATAAATTGTCATTGGGGCCCTTGACGGGCTTGTAATGAACAGTACCTGAAGTTTTGGAGTTAATGTGGGCGCTAGATTTGATTTTAGCGCCGTATGTCTTTTCCGGCGGTTGCCTTTTCGGTTTAGCCCCTGAAATAAGGTAGATGTCCTCCTCATTATTTCGGGAAGCCGGAATAAAGTTAAAAGAAGCTGAATTGTTATTTAGTTGGGTACGCGTATCTTTCCTCGGCGTGCAGGTGAGCAGAAATGGTGACGAACTCCTCCTTTGCCCATTCGGGATGTCATCTTCACTCGCTTGGCCAATAGAGGAACGAGACAGCGCTGGTACATCCGTTGTTGTAGGCGGGTTTTGAGTTTTTAAAGAGCCCGGTTTGGGAGTAAATAATTCAATTAGGCGAGTTAGTTCTCCCTTGATTATAGCCATCTCGGAGTGCAGTTTATCCACTTCTTCACGGGTAATGGAAGCTCCTAAACCCGATACATCCTGCAGTGAATCCATTAGTCAACTAAACTCACACCAAAGTTCCTGAAGTCCACAAAATAACTCACAACTTGTAAGCCCAACACGGCTCAAAGAATCAGGAACCACGATAGTACTGCAGTTAGTTTATTTTATTAAAAAAACATGCACCAACGATGACACTATTGGCCTTAATGAAGTAATTCCTACTAAACCCTTAGTGAGGGTATAACCTTGATTTTGTGGAAATATTGAGGTAAATAAACAAGGTTTGATATCATACAAGACAAGCTATCACTTTGTATGCAAAAATAGTTATCGTGTTGGTGGATTCTTTTTGTACTGCATATTTATCAAATTTTGTATTTTGAGCATAACATATATATCTATATATTTTTTAATCTATAATAGCAGTATTTGTACATACAGTAATAACATGATCCATTTGTGAATACTGATGTATTTTTAAGTTATATTTTAATAACAGTATATTATGTAGTAAGTTTGCAATAGAGTCAAATGATATGATGGCTATTCAAGTTTGAGATGGATATCCTACTGCATATGAGATGTATAGGGTTAAATATATGCAATTGGGTAATTGTTTTTAGAAAAAGGCGGGTAATTTAAGGTATTTAAAGTGTATTCACATAGTTTGACTGATGTTCTGAAGAAATCTAGAGTTACTAGATGAAAGCGCTCAACTAATAGTGTCATCGTTGGTGCATGTTTTTTTAATAAAAGAAACTAACTGCAGTACTATCGTGGTTCCTGATTCTTTGAGCCGTGTTGGGCTTACAAGTTGTGAGTTATTATGGTGCTGCACTGACATATCATATGTTTGCAACCCTAGACTCCATCTTAGCAACTTGGCATTTTGCTGGCTGGCTATGTTTAACCATGTTAGGGGATTGTGATCTGTCACTACAGTGGAATTTCTAACATACAGATAAGGCTAAAGTTTCTGCAGTGCCCACACTATGGCTAGACATTCCTTTTCTACAGTTGCATAGAATTCCTCCCTGGGTTGGAGCATACAATTGAGATAAACCACTGGGTGCTCTTCTCCCTCTGAAGAAATCTGGCTAAGTAGAGCCCCCACCCCATAGTTCGAAGCATCCAACTGCACAACAAATTATTTGCTGTAATCTGGACTAGCTAACACAGGGGGTCCTCCCAAAGCTTCTTTAAGCTTCTGGAATACCTGTTCCACATGCTGTGGTCTACATTAACTTATCTGGCCTGTTCTTCCTTTTCAGGTCTGTGTGGGGAGCAACTATGGTACTATAACTGGGGACAAACTTTCTGTAGTACCCTGCTGTCCCTAAGAATGCCCTCACCTGCTTTTTGGTAACAGGTGCAGGCTAGACCTGATCGGCTTCTACTTTGGCAGGTTCTGGCCTGATCTTACCACTCTCCAGTCTATGTCCCAGGTAGGAGACCTCTGCCATACCCACCTGACATTTGCTGGGCTTAATGGTCAACCCTGCCCTCTATAGTCTGCCCAGCACCTCCCTGACATGTTGAAGGTGCTCTTGCCAGGAATGGTTGTAGATGGCAATATCATCTAGGTAAGCAAGGGCAAACCCTCCTGCTAGGATATGATCTACCTGGCTCTGGAAAGTTGCTGGGGCATTTGCCAACCCAAAGGGCATCTTTGTGAACTCATACAAACCAAAAGGAGTCACAAAGGCTGACTTATCTCTAGCACTGGGAGTTAAGGGCAACTGCCAGTAACCCTTGATAAGGTCAATGGTTATAAGATACTTAGCCCCACCCAGCTGCTCTAGGGCCTCATCTGTCCTAGGCATGGGGTAAGCATCTGACTCTGTGTGACTATTTAATTTCCTATAGTCCACACAGAACCTGGTGCTGCCATCCTCCTTTGGCAGCAGCACCACTGGGGAGGCCCAGGGACTGTTGGGCTCTTAAATTACCCCTAGTTCCAACATCTCCTGTATCTCCTCCCTCAGAGTCTGTTTGACTCTCTCAGGCTCCCTATAAGGGGCCTGTCTAATAGGCATTTGGGGTCCTGTATCCACCTGGTGCTGCACCAGGCGGGTGCACCCTGCTTTCCAGTGAGCACATCCCCAAATCCCTATAATACTGCTCGGATTTCTCGAACCTGGGTAGGAGATAGCTGCTGGGACATTAATCTCCTCAGTGAGGCTCAGACTGACACCCCAGTAGAAGAGGTAGCAGTCACCAGATCTCCCCCAGACTCCTCTTGCAATCCACTGCAAATACTCGGCACAAGGGCCTCCCTATCATGGTAAGGTTTCATCATATTAACATGTTAAAATTTGTGCTCCTGCCTCCTGCCTAGCAGTTCCACCATGTAGTTAACATCACTTGCCTTTCTTACCACCTTGCAGGGTCCCTCCCAAGCTACTTGCAGCTTGTTGTGCTTGACAGGAATGAGAACCATTACCTGCTGCCCTACAGCATACTGTCTAGCTCGAGCATTCCTGTCATACCATACCTTTTTCTGTTGTTGGGCTTCTGCCAGGTCCTCCTGGGCCAAGCCCATGAGTTCCATGAGCCTTGTCCTGAGATTTAGGACATATGCCACAGCAGACTCCTTGTGAGTGTCACACTCACCTTCCCACTCATCCTGAATTAAATCTAGAGGTCCCTTCACCCTATGCCCATACAACTCAAAGGGTGAAAAACCTGTGAATTCCTGGGGAACTTTCTGTAAGCAAACAGACGGGACAAATATTTGTCCCATCCCCTCTTAAACTGGTCTGCAAATGCCCGTAGCATGGACTTGATTGTAGAGTTTAACCTCTCAACAAGACCATTAGTCTGGGGATGGTAGGGGGTGGTCTTCAGGTGCTTCACCCCACAGTACTTCCACAGACAAGCCAGCAGGTCTGACATGAACTTGTCACTTCTGTCAGTCCGTATGTCTTTTGCGAAACCTATCCTGCTGAAAATCTCCAGCAAAGCATTTGCCACTTTTTCTGCCTCAATGGAGGATGAAGCCACTGCCTCAGGGCATCTTGTAGCAAAATCTACTACCACTAGGATATACGTTTTTCCCTCTGGAACTTGGGGTACTCAGAGGCCCCACAACATCCATAGCTACCCCCTGAAATGGCTCCTTAATCACAGGCAAATGAATCAAAGGAGCTCTCACCTTGTCTCCTGGCTTGCCTACCTTTTGGCACTGGTCACAGGTCCTGCAGTACCCTGTTACATCTCTCGAAATTCCAGGCCAATAAAAGTTCAGCATAATACATCTCTTTGTACATTTTATGCCCATATGACCTGCAAAGGGAATATCATGGGCTATGGCTACAAGCACCAGATGGTAGGCTCTAGGTACTACCAACTGCTGTTTTCTCTCACCTTCTAGCCCTCCCTCAGGAGTCCACTCTCTATACAGTAACCCTTTGTCCCAGTATATAGATTCCCCCTTCCCTTGAGAATCAGGTGCCTCACTAGCTACCTGCCTCAGGCCTTGTAATGTAGGGTCTGACAGCTGAGCTTGTCTCAACTCTCTCTTTGTAACCCTTCCCAGCTCCCCTTCCACAGGAAACCTGGCATCCTTTGACAGTGGTGCCTCACTGTCAGACTGGGTACTAATACTCACCTCTACCTTGCAGTCACTATGTCCAAGGGAACATCAGTACCCACAAGCAGCTGTGTCTCACCTCCCATCTCACTGCTACAGAGTAGCTTACTCCCTGAAGTAACCACCTCACCAGTCCTGGCTGCAAGTATGCGGTCTGACTGGGGCTCCCCCAGGCTACCAGGCCCACATGCTTGTTTTCAAACCTGACCGCATGTAAATGCATAAACACATGGTACTGCCTCATCAAAATCCTACCTTATCAGGACATCTGCAGGATGGTAGTTTGGTACCCCTGTTGTCTCAAGACAACCTACTATTGGCATTTTGTCTTTCCCACTTACTGGCTCGCTCACCTTTTGTTCACCACCTTGCCTCCATGGACATCTGTATGCCACATGGCTCCACTGGTTGCATTCAAAACCTTTAACTCAAGGTCCTAGATGTGTACCTGGACTAGTGACTTCCCCTGCTACTGGCAGATTCTGTTGGGGCAGTCTGGGCTGCCCATCATGGGTTCCTTTAGACTCATGAGCAGTACTGGGGGTCCCTTTCCTGTGCAGGGATGCCCTGCTTGCTAGGTATAGGTCTTCCTTCTTCCACAACTCCTCTGAAGTAGCACATTGACTATTAGCTAACAGGATCCTCATGTCCTCAGGCAAAGTGCTAAAAGCTTGTTCCCTCAACAAAAGGTCTGCCAGCCCTTCAGACGTGGTGACCTGACATCCACTCACCCACCTATGAAAATAAGTACTCAGTTCAGCAACATATTCCACACACTTTCATCTGCCTTGTGTCTATGCTCACAAAACATTTTCCTATAAGTTTCAGGTGTTAGCTTAAAAAATTCTAACAAACAGTTCTTAGCAGCAGTAAAATTAAAACAGTCAACATCAGACATTTTGGACAAAATAGTTACAGCTTAACAATGGAGTAAGGGGGTCAGGAACTGTACCCAGAGCCTTTGGTCAACAGCATACTGTTTACATACCCTCTCAAACATATGAATGAAACTATCAAAATTATCCCCCTCTGTAAACTGTGAAAGAAATTTACTGACCTTTTGTTCTAGGATCCGGTTACTCCATTCCCCATTACCTCCATGACTCTGGCGAAGTGTCAGCATCTCCTTTTCTTGCTGCCTCTGCCTTTCCTTGTCCACAGCTTCCAGGTGTAGCAGTTTCTCATTCCCCTCAGCCTGTAGACATCTCAGTCTCTCTGATGCTTCTCTTTCCAAACACCTGGCCTCCAACTCAAGTCTCTTTAGTTCCAGATGGATTTTAAGTCCTCTGCAGAAAGGTTGAGCTGTCCATTCTCTGAGTGTTGTACAGCTCCACGGCCAGTCTGATCTCCCTCCTGATTGCTGTTTTCTGATGCAGCTGTGACCAAAGCTGCAATCATGTCTGCCATAGTCAGGTTTCCATGCACCAGTCCCTTAGCCTGGCACATCTCAGCCAACTGGCTACTTGACAGCTTGCCATACTCCTCTGCTGACATGCTTGCCTGCTGTCCCTGACTAACTAAGCTAACAAAATAAATAAAACAATTGTGATCTGAACTCAGAATGTTCACTGTATGGCTGATTTAGAGTACAAAAACACCTGCAATGATCACTGTACACAAGCTGCAGGAATTCACTATCCAAACCACTACAAGCCAATTCTCAACCAATTAATATCTTCTTCTTTTGGCTGCTCCCATTAGGGATTGCCACAGCAGATCAACTTTTTTCCATTTCTTCCTGTCCTCTGCATCTTGCTCTGTCACACCAACCACCTGCATGTCCTCTCTCACCACATCCATAAACCTTATCTTAGGCCTTCCTCTTTTCCTGTTAACTGGCAGCTTCATCCTTAGCATCTTTTTCCCAATATACTCTGCATCCCTCCTCAGCACATGTCCAAACCAATGTAATCTTGTCTCTCTGGCTTTGTCTCTAAACCTTCCAACCTGGGCTGACCCTCTAATATACTTATTTCTAATCCTGTCCATCCTCGTCACACCCAGTGCAAATCTTAACATCTTCAACTCTGCCACGTCAAGCTCTGACTCCTGCCTTTTTGTCAATGCCACTGTCTCCAACCCATATAACATAGCTAGTCTCAATACCCTCTTGTAGACCTTCCCTTTCACTCTTACTGGTACTCGTCTGTCACAAATCTCTCCTGCCACTCTTCTCCACCCACTCCATCCTGCCTGTACTCTCTTCTTCACCTCTCTTCCACACTCACCATTACTCTGAACTGTTGATCCCAAGTATTTAAACTCATCCACCTTTGCCACCTCTACTCCCTGCATCCTCACCATTCCTCTATCCTCCCTCTCATTCACACACATATATTCTTAGTCCTGCTGACCTTCATTCCTCTTCTCTCTAGAGCATATCTCCACCTCTCCAGGGTCTCCTCCACCTGTTCCCTACTCTCACTACAGATCACAATGTCATCTGCAAACATCATAGTCTACGGGGACTCCTGTCTGATCTCGTCTGTCAACCTGTCCATCACTATTGCAAATAAGAAAGGGCTCAGAGCTGTTCCTTGATGTAATCCCACCTCCACCTTAAAAGCATCCGTCAATCCCACCTCAGATCTCACCGCTGTCACACTACCCTCGTACATATCCTGTACCACTCTTACATACTTCTCTGACACTCCCGACTTCCTCATACAATACCACAACTCCTCTCTAGGCACCCTGTCATATGCTTTCTCTAAATCCACAAAGAAACAATGCAACTCCTTCTGACCTTCTCTGTACTTCTCCATCAACACTCTCAGAGCAAACATTGCATCTGTAGTGCTCTTTCCTGGCATGAAACCATGCTGCTGATCACTAATCATCACCTCCCTTCTTAACCTAGCTTCCACTACTCTTTCCCATAACTTCATGCTGTGACTGATCAGTTTAATCCCTCTGTAGTTACTACAGCTCTGCACATCACCCTTATTCTTACAAATAGGTACCAAAACACTTTTTCTCCATTCCTCAGGCAGCCTCTCACTTTCCAAGATTTCATTAAACAATCTAGTTAAAAACTCCACTGCCATTTCACTTAAACACCTCCATGCTTCCACAGGTATGTCATCTGGACCAACAGCCTTTCCGTTCTTCACCCTCTTCATAGCTATCCTTACTTCCTCCTTGCTAATCCACTGCACTTCATGATTCAATATCTGCACATCATCATCCAACCTTCTCTCCCTCTCATTCTCTTCATTTATCAGCCCCTCAAAGTACTCTTTCCATCTGCTCAACACACTCTCCTTGCTTCTGAGTATGTTTCCCTCATTATCCTTTATTACCCTTACCTGCTGCACATCTTTACTAGCTCGGTCCCTCTGTCTAGCCAATCAGTACCGGTCCTTTTCTTCCTCCTTAGTGTCCAACCTTTTATACAACTCTTCATATGCCTTATCCTTAGCCTACGTCACCTCTCTCTTTGCCATGCACCTCATCTCCTTATATTCTTGTCTACTTTCTTCATCTCTCTGACAATCCCAATTCTTCTTTGCCAACCTCTTTCTCTGTATACTCTCCTGTTCCATGACCAGGTCTCTTTGTCCTCCTTCCTCTTTCCAGATGTCACACCAAGCACCTTTCTAGCCATCTCTCTTACTAGCTCTGCTGTAGTTACCCAGCTATTCAGTAACTCTTCACTGCCACCCAGTGTCTGTCTTAACTCTTCCCTGAACATCACCTCACAATTACCGTTTTTCAATTTCCACCATTTGATCCTTGGTGCTGCCCTCACACTCATCCTCCTCTTCTTGATCACCAATGTTATCCTACAAACCACCATCCTATGCTGCCTAACTACGCTTTCCCCTGCCACCACTTTACAGTCTCCAGTCGCCTTCAGACTGGCCCTAATACCTAAGATATAATCCACCAGTGTGCATCTTCCTCCACTCTTGTATGTCACCCTATGCTCCTCCCTCTTGTTAAAATACATATTCATCACAGCCCTGTCCATCCTTTTTGCAAAACCCACTACCATCTGACCTTCTGCATCCCTTGTCTTAACACCATACCTACCCATCACTTCCTCATCCCCTCTGTTCCCTTCACCAACATGCCCATTGAAATCTGCTCCAATCACCAGTCTCTCACCCTTGGGTACAGTCATCAATCACCACTTCATCCAACTCACTCCAAAATTTGTCTTTCTCATCCATCGCACACCCAACTTGTGGAGCATATGCACTAATAACATTCATCATTCATCAATTTCCAGCTTCATAAACATCACTCTATCTGACACTCTTTTCAATTCCAAAACACTCTTAGCATACTGTTCCTTCAGGATAATGCCTACGCCATTTCTCCTCCCATCCACACCAGGATAAAACAATTTGAAACCGCCTCTGATACACCTAGCCTTGCTCCCCTTCCATTTTTTCTCTTGCACACACAATATACCAACCTTCCTTCGGTCCATCATATCAGCTAGCTCTCTCCCTATACCAGTCATACTGCCAACATTCAAAGTTCTGACCCTCACTATCACAGTCCTAGCCTTTACCTGCCTTCAGGCATGCCTTCCCCCTTTTCTCCTCCTTCGGCCAACAGTAGCCCAATTTCCGCCAACACCCTGTTGGCCAACAGTACTGGTGGTGGTTGTTGTTAACCCAGGCCTCGACTGATCCTGTATGTATATCTGTACTGTTGTCTGCATGTATGATTTGGCAAAATTTTACACCGGATGCCCTTCCTGACGTAACCCTCCCCATTTATCCAGGCTTTGGACTGGCACAAAGAAATGCACTGGCTTGTGCATCCCCAGTGGCTGGGTTTCCCAACCAATTAATATGTGGTTTAGATATCCCACCACTGCCACCAATTAATATGTGATGTCCATGCACTGCCCCAGCAATCAAGGAGCCTCAATCCTCACCACTGACACCAGTGAAGGGTATCCACATTGGGAAGGATAGCAAATACACATACAGTAAAGTACAGTTTCCCTTAAGAACACACATAGATCACAGTCAGTCTGGTTCTGGTTTCTCCCTTTGTCTCCAGATTTCCAATAAGACTCCCCACTGGCACAGCTGTAGGGTCCAGATCTCAGCCTAGTGGTCAAGCTACAACCTCCAGCATCGTCTCTGTCCAGCAACTGCTTCGTATCCCTGCCCAAGTAGCTGACACACACACACACACACACACACACACACACACACACACATTGAGATATGAATTATATACAAACACACAGACACTGTTGGGGAAGGCTGGCACAGGTTCTCCAGGTATGCCCCTTCTGCCCAGACTATACGGTAGTACAACTTGTCACCAACCACTAATATCAGCTACTAATAAGGCCCTTATCAAAGGGTGTTCAATTATTACTGTGCAGTATTATCCAAATGGTAAGTGTGATGAATAACAAGGCTTATTTGAGGTGGCTTGAACACTATACACATGCAGTGTACTCTAGAGCTTAAATTATCTCTACATAAAACAGCCACAGTTGAAAGGTTTAAAATATTTAATAATAAATAAGAGCAGAAGACAATATTTCTTACTACACAGTGCTATTCAAGAGTTCAGAGACCACAGGAAAATCCTTAATATAATACAGTAGAAAATTTCTGACATTAATACAGAACACAACTAGTCTAAGCTTCCTATTTCCTAGATATTTCTATAAGAGACACTAAAGTCTAAGATCCTACTTACATACAGAGCACAGGCAGAGTGCTTGTGAGTTGGATGTTCTCAAGTCAAATGCAAAATGCTCTCTCTCTCTCTCTCTCTCTCTGTCTCTAAAAAAGCCCTTTAAATTGATAATACATCCTGCTGACTCATTTTAGATCACATCATTCTTAACAATTCTCTGGTTCCAAGGCTGATTAGAAACTCTACATTTACATTTTTTAGTAAGCTTGCACCTGGTCAAGAAACACAGCAATAAACGACATTATACATGTAAATTCTAGCAATGAACTCTGGTCTCAAAACAGTAGGAAGAATTTCTTCATCCAGACATCTCAGCTCCGAGTTTTGAGATCAAACAATTATACAATGCTTGACTTATCAGCTTTCCTCCAGCACAGTACAATGTGGTTACATTTTTGAAGTTCAACATCCAGTGCAATTTTCTTATTTAACAGAACAAGTCTGTGGCTTATCTTAATATTTACCAATGACAGAAGTATCTACAAAATTCCATCTAACTAGGCTGGCAGCCTTCACACCCTTACTTCTAAGTTGCTCAGCATAAAAGGATTTCCTCACCACTGTGGCCATGTGGTGGTGAAAGGTCAGGTACTGTCTATGCGATTACCCAGTTCCTTCACTACTGGGTCAACTCTTAGGTGTGTATTACCAGTATGATAATTAAGGGGTACAATTATGCATTTATCAGCAATGAGTTGAAGATCATGGCTTTGGTACCATTTAGTAGTCAGAGATCTTCTTGAAGAATGTTAGTTTATATCCCAGTTTGTAATCATCTGCAAACTTAGTCCTACATAAACCTTTACATTTGCTTCCATTTCAGGGAAACGGATGGCAGAAAGGAGCAGGCCTAGTACTGAGCCCTAGGGGGTATTGACCTCACTTATTTTGACCTCCTGGGTCCTGTCAGTGAGCCAGTTGGCTATCCAGTGAGTGTTAAAAGTGTTTATAGTTAAATTAGTGAGCTTGTCTACAATTCCTGAGTAGGGTATTGTATCAAAAGTCTTGTCCAGATTGAGGTAAGCTGTGTGCATAGTCTTTCCTTTATCCAGTGCTTTGGTGACCTCTCAAAAAAGTTCACCAGAAAGGAGGAGGTATTGTACTCCTCTTTCCTAAATCCTACTATGTAGCCTCCTTCTCTAACAACTTTACTGCAGGAAAGAATAAGGTGAAATACCAGATGAAAAGGCAAGAAATGTGGAAAATCCATAAATATAGTCGGAAGTATAGAAAGGTTCTGGTAGAAGCTCGTGTTGATCAGGACTGAACATAGGAATGGTTAAGGAGAGGTGAATTCAAACCAAAAGATGAAAGGTTAATATTGACTGCCCAAGATAGTGGACTACGCACACAATGGTTTACAAAGTCCATTGAACATGTGGCTGAACAGACAAATATAGGTTTTGTAAAACAGAATAAGAAACAGTTGCACACCTCGTTGCTGGTTGCGACATACTAATGGCAGAAGGACTGTATACTGAAAGGCATAATAATGTGGCAAGACTGTTTCACTGGGGATTGGGTAAAGATTATGGTACTGAAGTAGCTGAAAAACTCCGGAAACATGGGACACACAGCATTATAGAAAACAATGAAGTCTACATCACATGGGATCACCCATTCCCAACCATTCATACTCCAGTTCCAGATATAGTGGTCCATGAAAAGAAGACAAAAGTAGCATTGATCACTGAAATTGCTACACCCAGTGACTACAGTGTCTTGAATACGGACAAAGATAGTCACAAAATATCAGGATCTGCAGGCAGAAATGAGAGCAATGTGGAAGAACGATACCCAGACAGTTTCAACAGCAATAGGATCAATGGGTCTTATAAAAAAATAATCTACAATCATATTTAGATATGTTACCAATACATGCAACTCCATAAGAATTGCAGAAGGAGTCATTACTCGGCACATTACAGGTTCTGCAAAGAGCACTTTTGGCTGAAATCAGAGATTGAAACAATACTAATTTCATGAACTTTAATCGTGCTTTGACTTAGGAATGGGGGTTCACTCCCACCATGGTAATAGAAACCCAAAAGATTTGAAGAAATTAAAAAAAATACAGAAATTCTTATCTCATTCCTGAAAATAAATTAAACCAAAAACCTATGCATTGTATTTCTTTATACTCCCCCCAGGCAATAATATACCCATTCTAGAAGCTATCCTAGCCTTGCTCTACAGTACAAGTAAAAATGAATCCATTATATTAGGATATGTTATTATTAACTGGTCATATCTCCACATTAATTTCCCATCCTCTAACATCAACTTATTTAAATTTACTCAATTAATTACATCCCCAACTAGATTTAATAAAGGTAATATTGAAGGCTCCATCTTAGATTATGTACTTGTCAGTGACCCAAACAAAATTTACTCAGCAGGTGCTCTCCCAAATGCTCTTAGTGATCATCTCCCTCCATATGTACTCACAACATCCCCTTCCCTCCAAAAAGGACATCACTACAAATAGACACAGAATTACATTTACCAACATATTGAAGCACATGGACTGGAGTATCTTGAAAACCACTGTCTTAGATGATGCAGTCAACTACTTTAACACCACATTTCTAGAAATTCTTAACAAACTTGTACCCCTTCAGACTACAAGAATTAAATCTAACTGTGCCCTTTGGTTAATCAAATCTACAAAACAACTAATACAAAACAGAGATAAAATGTAGAAACAGTGGCAAAAAAACAAAACAAAAATCAATTCATCCTTTAGAATTTCAGATGACTCTGAAATCAAGTTAAAAAACAGGTTACCAAAGACAAAAAAGAATATTTTTCAATCCCAAAACATGAATAATCCTAAAAAAAAATCTGGACAGACATTTCTTCACTTCTAAACCCTGGCTCTAAAAATAATCCTACTCCTTTTCCTAACAAAAGTCACCTTGACATTGCCAATCTCTTTAACACCCACTTTATTTGCATCGTATCTAACATTACATCTAACTTCCCCCAACCCCACTCTGATCCAATCTGCACCACTATTGGACCATCTTCTCCATCCCACCTTACTCACCACTCTTCCTCCCCATCTTATCTCAATTCCACTGATGCTTCCACCCAACTAATGTGTTTTTTTACTCTAAAACCCATTCCTACCTCTATCATTAAAATACTCCTCTTCAATCTACAACCTGGCTGTAACGGAGCAGACGATCTACCTTCTGAATATCTAAAACTTTTGGCAGAAGTTATAGCTTACCCTATTATCATAATTATAAACAGATCCATTCTTGAATTCTATGCCCCAAACACCTAGAAAATTACTTTTATCTTCCCTGTCACAAAGGTGGTGACCCCACAGATCTCACCAACTACTGCCCTAAACTGTAGCTATTCTTTCTCTCATTTCCAAAATCTTTGAGAAGTGTGTACAAGCTCACCTTCTTGACTGTCTCACTCATAATCAAATTCTATCACCCACACAGCATGGCTTCAGACCAGGTGACAATACTATGACCACTTTGATTCATTTTATGGATACAGTCAACAAAGCTAGAAACTCTGGAAAATTAGTCTCCTCACTATTTCTAGACCTTTCAAAAGCATTTGATACAGTAATTCATCCACTTTTTCTTAACCAACTCCCCCAAACTGAACTGTCCCCTTCATCACTCAATTGATTCACTAGCTATCTGTCTAACCAACAATAAGCAGTTAGATGGAACTCCTCCATGTCCTCCTATCTCCATAACCCCACTGCTGTTCCCCAGGGCTCAATACTACGGCCTCTCTTATTTAGTATATTTATCAGTAATCTACACTCTTCACTCACTCTTGGCTCTACTAGTCAATATGCTGATGATTCAACTGTCATCTGTTCAACCAACTCACTAGCTGACTTCCAACAGACTACACAACTTACTTTCACCTCCACAGAAAAACAGCTTTACAAAAATCACGTTACTTAACCCAAACTAAACCAAGCTAATTCTATTCACCCCTAAGAAAAATTCTCATAGACAAATATCATTTCACTATACTCTCTCAAAACAAAACAGTTATTGAAGTAGTATCCCACACTAAATTATTAGGGGTAATTATAGATGAACACATAAAATATGACCTACATATTCAGCACAATATCAAAAAACTCACCAAAAGCTCGGCATTCTATATAGATAAAAACACTTCCTAAGTTCCTCCAGTAAGAAAACCTTTGTCATTACATACCTATTACTCTCCCTAACCTATGGAGCACCATTACTCAATAATTTACTTTATACCCTCCAGTCAAATTTAGAAGTATGTTACAACAAAGTTATTAAGTTTGCCACCAATGCGATGTCCTTCAAGGATGCATCTGCAGTCCTAACATATGGGTTGTCCTGCCTCAGGCAGCCCTTCGGTCGGCCGGATTCCAAAGTCTGGGTCTGGCCTCGGCTGATGTCGCACTTCACCCGACGTCATAGCTGCTGTGAATTGGGTATAAAGGCATCAGCCGACGCCATTTTCCTCAGTCTTTCTTGCTGTGCGGTGCCCGAAGCAGAAGCTGTTCGCAAGTGCCGGTCGGTCAGATCCAGAGATTTCTACTACCGAAGACTTCTAAAAAGCTAAGTACCCCGTTGGGGACTCTTTCTTGCCTCAGCCGATGTCAGAAAAAGTAAATAATTGTTTAACTTGTGGGAAACAAATACCTCATAAGGATTTCCACTCTTACTGCCTTCCTTGCTTAGGCCCTGACCACGACGTATCAGCTTGTCTAGCCTGTGCTTCCTTCAACCGACGGACACTTAGACGTCGGTCGGAGTTTGTGGAGGAGTTTTTTGGTCCTGCTTTTGCTTACAAAATGCCGTCGGAGACCCCGACTTCACAATTAGCTAAATAGCATAAGGAAAAGGACCGACACTCGCGGTCCGCGGTTTCGGCCGAAACCACGGTTAAGCCAACCGCGAGTGTCTCGGTTTCGGCCGAAACCGAGTCCTCGGTTCTTCCTTCGGCCAAAAGCTTGCCTCCTATAGCCGAGGCCTCACAAAGCATGGCTGAATCCGCTACTGAACTTGCCCCTGCTGTAGCAGGCTCCCAGGATTTATCAGATACTATTCCTTTAGACATATCTACTCCTGCACGTGGAGCTGCTAGGCCCCCTGCATCTATGTCTATCAAGGCTTTTTCTAGGGCTAAAGCAGCTAAATCTTCTAAGGCCTTGTCTGCTAAAACCCCCTCACATAGGCCTACCTCCAGTTCCCAAATGCTCAGCTTGGCTGAGGATCTCATTTCTTTGATCAGGGGATCCCAACCTCACCCAGACAGGGCCTCTCAACCCCCTCCAGAGAAGAGGCCTAGAGCAGAGCCCCCGGATCCTGTTTCTACAGACTATTCCTCGGATGATTCAGAAAACTCAGGCCCTCCAGAAGGCCCATATTCTCCTTATGAGGATTCTGATGCAGAAGACTCCATTCCTTCTGCCTCTCCTCCTGAGGAATTTTCTTTTGGGGAAACCTTACATGCTATGAGAGAGCATTTTCAATGGCAGGGCCAGGATTTTTCAGATTCAAGGAAAAGGCTAAGGACCTTTTTACATTTACCACAACATAGGCCTTTAGCCATTCCTCCAGTACTTACAGTTGTTGATGATGCTTATAATGATGCCTGTACTGCCCCTGACTCTCTTCCCCCGGCCCCTGCCAAGCCCGACAGATATTACAGGGTCCCGGACTCACACTTTCACTTGTATAAGGCTCCTATTGCAGATCCTGAAACCATTTCTCAGGGCCCCAAAGCTGTAGCAGCTGCCTCTGCCAAAAACCTCCCCTCTGAAAGAGAATCTAGAGCATTAGAGAGATGGGGTAAAAAAGTTTATACTTCTGCTACTCTTTCGGCTAGGGCCTTAAACTGTCAATTCCACATGATTCAGTATCAGGAATTTTTGTTAGACCAGCTAAATAAAAAACTGTCCTCTCCTGAACCTATAGACCGTAAGTCTCTTCAGGATTTGGTACATAACACTCAGCAGGTCAGTAATCATTCATTAAAATGCGGCTATGATGCACTGGAGGCTTCCTTTAGATCAGCTATGACTGGAACAGTGATTAGAAGGCATGCCTGGTTAAAAGAACAATCCTTACCAGACCATGTAAAGTCAAAGCTTCTAGATGCTCCCATGGAGAAACAGAGTTTGTTTGGCTCCCCTGCACAGCAAGTGCTAAAGAAGGTGGAAGAAAAAGCAAAATCTGTCCAAACAGTCAAGGATTTCTTACAGGTCCAGCCTCCGAGGTTTAGTAGAAATTGGCCTTCGAAGAATTAGTCCTTTCCAGACACCACCAGAGCACAGATAGGCAGAAATAGGCACCCAAGAGGCAGAGGTCAACCCAGAGGTGCCTACAGGGGACGTCAGTGGCAACCTAACAACCAGAGAAGTACTGCCACAGATTCAGCTACGACCACCCCCACAGGACAGACACAATGACTTGACTCTGATACCGCCTACCAGGGAACAACTGCAAGCACCCTTAGGCGGAAAGCTTGCCTTATTTTCCGTAAATTGGCATTACATTACAGGAGACAACTGGATTTTACAGACAATAGACAAAGGCTACAGGTTTCACTTCCACACTCTACCAAAAAAGAGAGGAATGCCAAACCTACCACCAAACCAAAAAACAAACGCTCTAGCACAAATCAACCACCTACTAAGGATGAGTGCTATAGAAAAGGTACCGCCTATGGAACAAGGGCAAGGATTTTACTCCAGACTTTTCCTGGTACCAAGGAAAGAAAACCAATGGAGACCTATTCTCGACCTGTCCGCTCTGAACACATATCTCATTGTTCCAAAATTCAAAATGCTGACACTACAGCAACTCCTTCCCATGCTGGGCAAGGAGTCTTGGCTGGTGACTCTAGATCTCAAGGAGGCATACCTGCACGTCCCTATATGACCAGATTGCAGAAGATACCTCAGATTTCTTGCAGGATCAGAGCATTATCAATTCTCAGCATTGCCCTTTGGCTTATCTACTGCGCCCAGAGTATTCATGAAATGCCTGGCATCAGTAATTGCTCATTGCAGGCTTCAGGGAATTCAAATTTATCCATACCTGGATGACTGCCTGATACAAGTGGACAACAAGACCAAATTAACAAAAGATTTGGAAAAGGTTATACAACTACTGCAGGCCCTGGGATACACAGTCAGCATGAAAAAGTCAAGGCTGGTACCATCCCAAAGGATAACATTCTTGGGTGCAGAACTGGACACATCAAATCAAATGGCATTTCTCACAGCAGAAAAGCAAAAGCAACTACCACTCTATTTCATGGCATTAACAACGCAGAACCAGCTTGCAGCAAGGAAAGTCCTGCAAGCCCTGGGATACATGGCATCCTGCATAATATTGATTCCACATGCCAGGCTACATATGAGGAAGTTGCAATGGTACCTAAGGAATGTATGGTCTCAACACAAGCACAGTCTAGAAGCCCAGATTCCAATAATTCCATGCCTGAAACAAGAATTCCTGTGGTGGGCTCAGGCCTGTCAGTTGAACAGAGGTCTGCCCTTCCACAAACCTCACCCAAGCCAGACTATCACCACGGATGCCTCGGACCTAGGCTGGGGGGCACACATGGTGGACAAGTGTATACAAGGCCTATGGACACAAGATCAGCTGAACCTACATATAAATCAAAAAGAGATGCTGGCAGTGAAACAGGCACTGCAGACATTCAGACCTTTTCTTCAACAAGGTCATTTGCTGATAAGGACGGACAACACCACAGTCATGTGGTATATCAACAAACAGGGAGGCACACACTCATATCCTCTATGCCGGATGGCAATGGACCTGTGGAATGTGGCCCTGAACCACAACATTCAACTCCAGGCCAAATTTGTGCCAGGAAAAGAAAATTCACTAGCAGACGCCTTAAGCAGAACTACCACGGATGCCCACGAATGGATGCTGCATCCAGACATCTTCAAAACCATTACAAAGAAATGGGGACTACCAGAAATAGACCTGTTCACATCCCCACACAACCACCAATTGAGGAAATTCTGCACAAGGACATACCATCCACTGGCTTGGAAGGTGGACTCCCTATCCTTCAGTTGGGAAAACCTAACAGCATATGCATTCCCACCTCTTCCTTTGATGCACAAAGTGCTACTGAAGATCAAAGAAGATCACCCAAGGATCATCCTGATAGCTTCAGACTGGCCGAGGCAGCATTGGTACCCGCTACTGAGGAGTATGTCTCGGACACACGCATGGCCTCTACCTCTAGTTCCTTTACTACTAACACAGAACAACTACAAGATCCTTCATCCAAACTTGAAAACACTGCAGCTAGCTGCTTGGAATATTACATAAAGCAAAATAACCCAGACTTATCCCAGAGGGTTAAAGACATTATCCTGGAGGCTCGCAGACCCTCCACAAGGAAGACTTATTCAGCCAAATGGAAAAGATACCTCATTTGGAGTGCAGCAAAAGGAGAAAAAGTATCATTAGCAAACATAGCTAACATCCTGGAATACTTAGCAGAACTTTTCCACAATGGCCTGTCTTACTCCTCCATTAAGATTCATGCATCAGCAATTTCAGCAGAATACAACACGGATCCTCCAGTCTTCTCTCATCCTCTACTCAGGCAGTTTCTGAGAGGAATTAAAAATGTAAAGCCTCCAAGGAAGCCACCTTTGCCTACATGGGACCTTAACTTTGTGCTGGAAAAGTTAACACTTCCCCCTTTCAAACCAGCAGCAACAGCAGAATTACAGTTCTCATCTTGGAAAACTGCTTTCCTGCTTGCAATCACTTCAGCAAGAAGGGTTTCTGAATTACAGGCATTAATGGCAGTACAGCCCTTCCTTAACTTCCATCAGGATAGAGTGTCCTTGAGAACTAATCCTACTTTTATGCCAAAAGTGGTCTCCAGGGTATCATTGAACCAAGCAATCCACCTGCCAACATTTTTCCCCAACCCACAGAACAGGGGGGAAAGACTACTACATACATTGGATGTGCACAGACAATTGCGCTATTATCTGGACAGAACCAAGACCAACAGAAAGACTGACCAGCTTCTGGTAGCGTATGCATCAGGAATGGAAGGAAAAGCAATTTCAAAACAGACAATCTCAAAATGGATAGGAAATTGCATTAGATTTTGTTACTCTTTTCATGAAAGACAACTCCAGAAAACATCAGACCTCACTCCACAAGGGCTACAGCCACTACTACAGCTTTCCTACGAGGAGTGGCTACCAAAGACATTTTAGAAGCTGCTACTTGGAGCTCCGTGCATACATTTGCCAAGCATTATAATCTACCTTTATACTCCAGATCCCGAGCAGGTTTTGCAACTGCTGTTTTGCAAGGGATCTTATCTACACCATAATCATCTTAGTGCCTCCACCCCCAGTTTGGCTATGGTATTCTACCCATATGTTAGGACTGCAGATGCATCCTTGAAGGACATAGTACAGTTTTGTACCTACCATAAATGTAGATGTCGGAGAGGTATGCATCTGCAGTCAGGATTACCCACCCTCCTTCCCCTCTATGGTACTCCTAGGGTATTTGCCCATCTTGTAGCTAGCTGGGGGAATCTATTATGGTGTATTTGTTTGTATATATGTATATACATGCTTATATTGTTTTTTCTCTACTGTTTGGAACCATTTGCATTTATCCAAATTTAGCCTTCCTAGAGGGCACCTGGCATCTGGGGCAAGAAACACTGAGGAAAATGGCGTCGGCTGATGCCTTTATACCCAATTCACAGCAGCTATGACGTCGGGTGAAGTGCGACATCAGCCGAGGCCAGACCCAGACTTTGGAATCCGGCCGACCGAAGGGCTGCCTGAGGCAGGACAACCCATATGTTAGGACTGCAGATGCATACCTCTCGGACATCTACATTTATGGTAGGTACAAAACTGTACTTTATATTCCACCCAGCATTATAAAGCGCTACACTATCTTAAGTGGCTTGAACTGTCAAATTATCTTTCCTACATACAATTAACAACTGCTCACAAATTAGTAAACAAACCTTCTGAATGTCCTTCTCTCACCACACTTTTCAGTAATTATATACCCAAACGGTCCCTTAGATCCAAAAATCAACATCTTCTGCAGGTATACAAACCCAACCTACCTGCAGGTCAACATCTATATTCTTACTCAGTAGCCAAAATATGGAATTCTCTTCCCTTGTCACTTAGATCTAGCTCAAACCTTGTAGCCTTTAAAACTTAATTGCTTGCTTACTTCTCCTTTATATGTAGATGCAATTGTACTTCACCTCCAACTTTTATGTTCCGACAACATTCACCTCCATAGTTCCTCTCTCATTCCTTCACTGTATATTCTGTTTGATCACTTTTTTATTTAGCTATTAACAATTGTGCAAAGTTTATACACTCCTTGTAGTGTCAATTTCCAGATGCTGAATACCTCTGTGAATCTCACCAAAATGTCAAATAATCAGATTTATCTAATACTCTTCTGAGTTAACTTGCTTCCTATTGTAATTTCTTTGCATAATCTTGTTTAATTGTTCATGCTTGTTATACTTGTCTGTGAAGCTTTTCTCTGTGGGCCTCCACTGAAAATGGGCTCTTTATGGCCAAATGCAAATAAAAATAAAATAAATAATAATAAATTTAATAGGCATGACCTTCCCTTAACAAATCTGAACTGTAATGGGTCCAGCTTTTGCAAGTTGCCTGTGTCCTCACTTATGTCCATGCTGATTCTTTCCATTATTTTACATGTGAGGCTGACAAGACTTATGGCCCTGTAGTTATCTGGATCAGTGGTTGGACCTCATTTGTGCAAGAGAATGACTGTAGCCATCTTCCATTCCTTGAGCATAAATCCTGAATGAAGGCTCCAGTTGAAAAGTGATTCAAGTGGACCAGAGAGGCCTTGTAGCATATACTAGATCCAGGCCTGCTGAATCTAGCTTTGTTTCCATAACTTGAGCACTAATCCAGGCCTTCTTAAAAGTATTCAATTGTAATTATTACTGCTTGGTAGTAACCTGATTAAAGTGTAGCTATCATTCTAAGCCTTTTGGTTTAGGCACTTGGGCTACAGACTAGTTGTTTTACATTAAGAAGGTTTGTGGTCTGCACTGTTGTGGCAGGACAGGTAGCTTACATCCTTCTAAGTTGGGAACTGCTGATTGAGGGTTCAGTGTCTGTTATTCTAAAAGTGTATTTGTTCTGGTTTAAGCACTTGGGCTTCAGGCCAATTATTTTACATTAAGAAGGTTCATGGTCTGCACTCTTGTGGGAGGAGAGGCTGGACTCCGCCCTTCTGAGCTGGGAATTTCTGGTTAAAGGCTTATAGTGCCTACATATTTGAACTGTTTCTTACTGAAATTGGTGCTCCTTGTTTGCTGTAGCATAGACTAGATCCAGGCCTGCTGAATCTAGCTTTGTTTGTATAACTTGAGCACTAATCTAGGCCTTCTTTTTTGGAGAAGGTTCCCCTGCACCCCAGTAGCAGGAGTGTGCTGTTAGAACTTGTCTGATTGAAGACTACAGGAACAGGGCTCAGTTTTGAGATTTCTTTACTGGTTAATTGGGTACTTTGTTTAAAAGCCTTTTATGATTGCTTGTAGTCATCTAAAGCTGTTTTAAGTGTATTTTTTACTATTTGTAGTCGTTCAAAGCTGAAGTGTACGTTTTACTGTTTTTGCCTTATCTTTTAAAAAAAATGTTTTCCTTTTTTCCCCACCTTTCTAAGCTAGTATAGTCCAGTTTTCAAGCTAGTGCTGAATTCAGGGCTGTTACAATTTTCTGAGTTGCCCATACCTTACTTGAATAGGGGGAGGTTTCTCTGTTCACCTGTGAGAGAGGGAGCTTTAAGCAGCCATCTGTCCCTGGAGGAGTGGTTCCAGCCCAGAAGTTAGTGGTTTATAGACCATTTTGGGCTAATTTCTCTTTCTTTCATTTCTCTGCTGTAAAAAACGCTTTTGCATGGTTTTGCACGTCTGGGCAGTGCCAGTTAGCTAGGGTTAAATTTATCCCGGCTCCACCAAATCTCCTCTTCAGTCTTTCCCTTGAAATTAGTCTAAATCTCAACCTAAGCACTTAAAAAGCATCCTACAGTCCAGCACTTGCTCAGACCTAATAGCAAGCACTAATATACCCCGACACTTGATTGCCCAGCAGGGCAAGGCTCATTATTCACCCCTCAGCAACCAAGTGACTAAGCAGCTCACCCTACTATTCAGACATGACCAAAGGGCAATTTCAGATATACTTTCCAGTCCAGCTGGTGAACCTCAGTATCCTGAGGCAATGTTACAACTGCCTCATGTACACAGACAATCCTCTCCTCCTACCACAAAACATTAACATATGCAAGAGATGCAATTATATAGATAAACTGGAGGCTAAGCTCTCTCCACCCAACACTGGAACAGGCAGTCATGAGGAGAAGGTTAACACTTGCACCACACCTCCAGCCTTACATAGACATACTAAACCAGCACTGGCAAAAAATACACATAAATACAGGAAATCATACTTGAAGGCTCTAAATAAAAACCTGCAAAAGCATCACTGACCTCCAAAGCAGACACCCAAAAAACCTGCATCTCCCGTCACAAACCAGACAACACATAAAACACAAAATCAGTGTGTCGCACAATCACTGCCCTTAAGGCGAAATAACATATAACACACTAGTAATAGGCGACTCTATAGTCAGGCACATTGACGTCCCACTCACTAGGCTGGACAAGGAGAAGGTTACTGTTAGCTGCCTGTCGGGAGCCAGAATCCGCCACATAACACAAGCACTCAGGTTACTCCAGAACAAGTACAAATATGACTCTGTCATTGTTCATGTTTTTTTGAATGACCTGAGACGTACCTCCCTGGATTACATGAAAAGAGACATAGAAGAGCTCTCTGATCATGTAGCCCAGGTGGGTATGACCCTGACCCTGGGTAGCATCCTGCCCTCACCAAGAATGATACCGTAGTATAAAGAAAAAATGATCAATTTCAACAATTGGCTCAGCTTCTGGTGTCACTCAAAGGGGATCCAGTGTCTGTCAGCCTGGGACGACATGCTCAACAGGCCTCATTGCTTCCCAAGAGATGGCTTGCACCTGTCACCCCTTGGCTTTTGAATACTGGCCAAGGTTCTTGCTACCCCCATAGTGCCTTTTTTAGGCAAGGCTCAAAAGTCAAACCCACCTCCATAAACAGCAAACGTAAAAAAATGAGGGTTATGCTACTCAACGCCAGGAGTTTAAATCTCAAAATGCATGCACTCAAAACACTCCTCAGTATGGAGAATGTTGACATCTGTGCAGTAACTGAAACCTGGTTCAAGGCTCCACAGAACACCCCAGTACTACCGGGCTACAACTCATACCACACATTTCAGCCACAGAACATGGACCAAAACACAAAAGGAGGGGGTGTATCCATATTCATCAAGGATACCTACACCTTCAGGTTAGTGGCGCAGCATGATACCTCCAAGTTCATCCATGTGCAACTAACATCAGGCAAATCTGCAATGCAAATTGTGGCCTGCTACAGATCACCCTCCATGACCCAGGACTACCACTCCACCTTTCTGGAGACACTGGAAAACATGAAGGTCCTACCAAACACCCTGATATTGGGCGATTTCAATTACCCTACTGTTAACTGGGAAAACTACTCAAATACAAACTCCCAGGTCCAGCGCTTCCTGGAATTTATCATCTCAAATGCCCTGGATCAGCTGGTAAACTCCCCTACCAGAGGTGAAAACATATTGGACCTGGTCATCACCAACATGGGCGACAGGTGTTCCACACCAGAGGTCAACCTGTCACTGGTTGGATCAGACCATAAATTAATTACTCTGGATGTCCACACCACACCACTACCTCCAACCAAGGAAACCACAGTGAAAAAAGGAAACAACAGTGAAAAACTTTTCTACAGCAAACTTCACCTTACTTAAGACAGAGGTGGTAAGTTTCACAGCCCCCATGCTAAAGGATCAGTGTCCAAGATGCAGGAACCTTTACAAATGCACTCTATGAGCACCTACAAGGATGAATGGATCATGCCATCCCTAGCAAAACCAAGAATCACTCCCCTAAGAGAAGGAAACCAGTCTGGTGGACCCCTGCCATAAACAGGCTATACAATAGAAGGAGGAAACTAGTTCAGAAAAAAAAGCAAATCCCAAGAAGGAAAGACATCCCTGATCAGTATCAGTAAAAAAATAAGGTCCCTCATAAAATCATCCAAGACTAACTTCGAAAGAAAAATAGCCAAGAATTCAAAAGATAACTACAAAGCTATCTTTAGCTATGTCAAGAATCTAAGTGGCAACTCACAGATATGCTCTGAGCTAGTGCAAAATAGCACAAAATATACTGAACCCACTGATATTGCCAACATCCTGGCAGATAGATTCAGTGCAAACTTCACCCCCCCTCTCACCTCCAAAAGGGCCCACAACAATACCGGAAAAGTGTAGTGTCCTGGAAATAACAGACGCACTGGTGAAAACAGCCCTTTCAAAAGCCAAAAGCACAGCGTCAATGGGACCAGATGGTGTCCCAGGCTGCATCTTGCACAAACTACAGAATGAACTAACCCCCCACCTAAACACACTGTTCAACCTCAGCCTCTCCACAGGCTACGCGCCCATAGAATGGCGCACAACAACAGTTATTCTGCTCCACAAAGGAGGGGCCACAACTGACCCTGGTAACTATTGCCCCATAAGCCTGACTACCCTGGTCAGCAAGGCTATGGAGCGCATCATTATGGAACTCATTAACAAAGACATTGGGAACCTCCAAACACTTGACCCAGCCCAGTTTTGCTTTGTTAAGGGCAGATCATGCCTACTAAACCTGGTTGACTTCTTTGAGACAGTCACCAAGACCATAGATGAGGGGAAGGTAGTTCACACAGCCTACCTTGACCTCACCAAGGCTTTTGACACCATTCCCCACTCAGGAATTATAGATAAACTCACCAGCTGAACATAACCCCCTACATCACGAGATGGGTTGCCAACTGGCTTACAGACAGAACTCACACGGTAAGAATAGTGGGCTCCAGGTCCGACTCTAAACCAGTCACAAGTGGTGTCCCACAAGGCTCGGTCCTGGGAACCCTACTGTTCGGCATATACTTCTCAGAAGTACAGGCAAACACAGGAGGACTATGGCTAACTAAGTTCGCTGATGACTGCAAACTGGGAGCCATAATTGACTCTCTGGCTGACACAGATATTCTCCACAATAGCCTTACTGAGACGGACACCTGGTGTCAAAGTCAGGGCCTCAAGCTAAATGCCAAAACATGCATAGTCATTCCGTTTGGGAAAAACAAAACACCCATGATTTACCACATAGGTGGCAGCCCCCTTAATACAGAAGAGGTAATAAGATATCTGGAGACCCAGGTAGATAGTAATCTCTCCTTTGACAATCATATTGCCAAAGTAGTTAGGAAATCCTTCTATGTAGCCCATCTAATTACTAAAGGGTTTGCATCTGGAAATAAAGAGGTTATAGTGCCCCTCTACTCGTCACTCATCAGACCCATCATAGAGTACAATGCCCCGTTTGGGATGTACCTCACAAGACACTTCCAACAGCTGGAAAGACCACAAAAGTACCTCACCAAGAGGATTACTGGTCTCAAACATATGTCCTATGCAGCCCGACTGGAAAAACTCCAGCTGTACTCAGTGGCATATTGCTTACTCAGGGGTGATCTCTGCCTGACTTACAAAGCCATGTCCAACTTAGAATTGATGGACATTCTTCACCTAAAGAAACCCAAGTCACTGCGAGCCACTCGCTCTAGTGAGCTAAACCTCACTACAACAATAAATAGAACATGCTGGAGGGATAGATTCCTGTCACAGAGACTCCCCATGCTTTGGAACAAAATTCCTAATGACATTAGGCAGAGCCCCTCACTAACACTCCAAGAGAAACCTTGACGAGTGAATGAGTAACAAAGAATACACCCCTGGGATCACTTCATTGGCTCTTCTTGACAGAGGCTCAGTTAATTAATCAATGAGGTGGCAAAAGCTGACGCACTCTGGCTATGCTTACAAATGCCCTCAGGCAGATAGCCTAGTACCTACCTATGAACTTATGAACCTATGTTTCGTGCTGTTTATTAAACATCCTGGAATGTTATCTGGGCCCATTAATGCAGTGTTTTTGGCCTCGAAAAGTGCACTAATGACCTATTATGTAGTAATGGTTGGTGGGATTGTGTTAAGCTGTATTTCCTTTGGACTATCAGGGGGAAGCTGGGGGAGAAATTTGAGCTGAATCTCCTAGCCAAAACATTGGCAATGGCCTCAGGCTCTGTGTGGGTGAAGCCATTTACAATAAGTTCTGCTCATTGTTGTGTATTTCTTCTGAGGTTAAAATCATAGCTGTAGAAAGCTGCTCAGGCAAAAACAAAGCTATTTTTTCTTCAAATTTAGCCTTTGAAGTATTTATTAACCCTCCTAGCTGTCTGTTTAGATTGGTCAGGGGACTTTCAGTATGTATGACTTTGTTCCTCCTACACCTAATGGATTTTGTTTTTTTTTTTCATTTTGTTATATAACCAATTGATAGTGTGATTCCACCAGGGTGTCTTGTCTTTTGAGTTTGTCTTATTCTTAATATGAGTGGGCACAGCTTGCACCCTATACGGCTATTGATATGGTTGTACAGAGATTTTGTAAATAGCTCAGTGTATTCCATGTTGTTTACTGGGTTTGGGGGTGCTTGGAATTTAGCCAAGGTATTGCTTAGTAGAGAGAGGTTGACCTTGAAATAGTTCCTAAAGGTTTTTGGTTTTGCTAAATCCCCAGATTTAATTTTTTTTCAAGTAATGCTGTCTTATGATCAGATGTGACAAGCAAAGATATTACATTGGGTGAGGAACATCACCACTGCTCCATGTTTTTGAGTACTAGGTCAAGTATGTTTGTACCCTTGGCAGGAGAATGGACCAACTGGTCCAGGATGTTGGTATTAACAAAGTTTAGGAATCACTGTTTTTTTTTATTATAAGTGGTGTAGGATTCCCAAGCTATAGAGGGGTAGTTGAGATCTGCCATGAAGATCATAATGGGTTGAATGTTGAGGGACGCTAGTATATTGAGATAGGTAGTACAGGTTTCTTGGGACATTGATAGGGGCCTATAGATTGCAAAGATATGGTATTTGACCCTGTTTATGGTGAGTTGCACATGTATGAGTTCCAGTGGGTCATAAACTTTAACTAGTCTGGATGTGAGACTAGTCTTAATATAGAATGACACTCCTCCACCTTCAGTTCCCTCCTGTGAAGTAGCTGGTTTAAAGGTATGACTTTGCCCCTGGCTATTTCCAAAATAAGAGAGAACCATGGTTGACTGGGCTAGAAGGGAGTCACCGCAATGATTGTGGGGGATTTCTTCTGAATCTTCCGAAGAAACCAGGATATTAGTGCAAAGGGTGGAAAAGCATACAGGAACATTACTGTGCAGGGAAAAGGAAAGGTATATGTCTTCCAGGCCTTCTTGCTGGAGCAGAATCTTGACATAGATTTTTCATAGAGAAGGCAAAGAGGTCTACTTGAAGAACTCCCTACAGATGGCTCAAATCTTGATAAGGCAGAGAAATGATAATGTGATACATGCAAAAAAAACCATGAGAAATATCTGAAGTTTGGAAAAATAGGGATATGATGATAAGCATCTTTTATGTCTGGTGTTGCCAGGAAACTTGAAAGAGGAGGAAGACATAACAAGTTTTAAAGTGACATCATTATGAATTTGGGCACTATCGCAAACAGGTTTAGGAAAGAAAGATCCAGCAGTGGTTTTCAAGACTTTTCTTTCTTTGGCACGTGGAAAATCCTTGAATAAAAACCCTTTACCATCTATGAAGGAGGAACTGGTTTTTATCACTCCTTGGGATAGCATTTGATGAAGTGATTTAATCACTTGGGCTCCAAACCAGTTATTTTAGAGTAGGAAAGTGTGTGGTCTAAACTCCTGTGGCAGGAGATGATAGCCTACAACCTTCTAAGCTGGGAATTGCTGGTTGAAGGCTTATTGTGCTTATTATGAAAGTGTCCTAATTCTGGTTTATACACTTGGGTTCCAAACCAGTTATTTTACATTAGGAAGATTTATGGTCTACACTCTTGTGGGAGGAGAGGGTAGCCTTCACCCTTCTGAGCTAGGAATTGCTGATGAAGGCTTACTCTGCCGGTTATTCTAAGTGTATTTGTTCTGGTCTGTGGTCTACATTCTTGTGGCATTACTGTCTAAACAGATTTTTTTCTTAACTACTAGAGCATCTAGTTTGCTCATAGCTGAGCATTGCTCATCAAGTTGCCTGTCTTACTGACTTGTTCAATATTTAAGTCTTTCTCATTCCTCCCTAGTAGATCAGTGGACATGTAAATGCACTTCCCCACTCTCTCTGTGGCCAGCCTGGTTGAGATGGATATTCTGTGGCATTGTAGCAATTGCCTCATGTATACTGACAACCCACTTATTCTTAATAAAACAGATAGTGTATGTGAGAGGTGTAAATACACTAACACTGGTGGTAAAACTCTCTCATACAACAAAAACTAATACTACAGAGGTTGTCAGTGACACTTGCATCATGCCTACTGCACAGAGTAAAGACCCTACACATAAAACTACTTATACTGAGACACTTACAGGTAACCTTCCTAAAACACTAAGATCTCCTGCACAGTACATTCAAAGAAAGGATCCACAGCCATCACATCTGTTAAAACAGCACCACAGCTACACACATTAACACTGTATCCACTGCCTCCACTGCTAAGCTCTTAAGGCAAACCCAGCCAAATTTACTGGTCATTGGTGATTCTATAGTGAGGCATACTCACCAGACTGAGTAAGGCGAGAGTCATGGTTAGTTGTCTTTCTGGGGTAGGATCCGTTGCACTCACGTCACTGAAATACATTTATCAGTATGACTCTGTCATAGTCCATGTAGATGTTAATGACCTGAGACGTACCTTTCTTGATTATATGAATTGAGACATGAATCAGGGAGGTAACAGCCTAGCACTTAGCAGCATACCACCTTCTCCAGGATGATGCTACATTACCAACAGAAAATGATTGATTTTAACAATTAGTTTAGCTTCTGGTGTCAATCGAGGGGGTGCCATATTTGATGGCCTGGGAGGACATAGTTGACAGATGATGATGATGGTGCTTTACCAGGGTTGGTCTGCACTTGTCCTGTCTAGGGTTTTGAATACTGCCAAAGACCATTTCAACCACCGTAGTGCCTTTTTTAGGCAATGCCAAACTGAAAAAACTACCTACTTAACTGAGCCTATGAAGGAATATCTGAAGATGGTACTGCTCAATGCCAAAAGTCTTAACAAGAAACTCCACTCCCTGCAAGTGTTCCTCTCCCTGGACAGTGTAGAAATCTGTGTAGTAATAGAGACTTGGTTTAAAATCCCCCACATAGGGGGTAAGGGGGTAAGGAGTGTCTGGTGTTCACTGATTCCTCCTCTTGTGGGGGACTACTCCCATCTCACACCCTCACTAATTATATACAGCAACTTCAAGATCAAACCTTTACAAGGGAATAATATTATTGTTTATTAACATATAAAAGGTGTCCTTTACTTTATCTTATACAGTGTGCACTTTAGAAGGTGTTTTTCAGAATGTTATTTTTGTTTAGTTTTAGTTGACAGCATCATCGGACACTCACAATATTGGCCAAATGTAACTATTCAATGATTTGATTTATGACGGAATGCCTACATGACAAAAAGGAGTTTTAATGTTTAGCATTCCATTAAAAGCGGTTCAACAAATGTTTTCTTTGACAATTAAACATAGACCCACTTTTGAGATGTGTTTGTGTTTACCAAAGAACACTGTTTTTGATTTAGATGAGTTTCATTTCTTTTTACAATTAAAGCAGACAGAACACTTCTCTTTTAATACCCTAAATATGCTAATCCACCTCTAACCAATTAAAATCATCTCCCTTCAAGCAAGAAAAAAATAACTGCTTCAATAACAGAAATAACACATAGACCTTACATTCTAGGCCATGGACTTTAGAGCCCAACTGCCCTTTTATTGTAATAGTTAAAACACTTCTTGTGGTGTGGGTTTGCCTCTTGTTGTTGTTGTTGTTGTTGTTGTTGTGTCTTTCAGCTTTTCCCGGTTAGGGGTCGCCACAGCGGAACTCCGGTCCGCTAATGACTGGTAGTTGATTTTTACATGCCGAGTTACCAGCCCTGGTGCACAACCTTCAACGAAGGTACTCCCATTCACACATGTTGCCACGCAGAAGATGCTCTAGCTGAGAATCGAACTAGACAGCGTCTTACTGTGAGGCGACAATGCTACTGCAGCACCACCACCGTGGGTTTGCCTCTTGTTGTATATATATATATATATATATATATATATATATATATAAAACCTACCCAATTCTGCTGACAAATGTTGTAGACCTGTTCTGTTATTTTGCAAGAACATTATGTAATCTTCAGTATAGTCATTTGTTAATTTGCAAGGACTTTGTTTGAACACTAATTTGACTGTTGGTGCTGAATAGGTATATGAGGATATGGTAAATAGGATCTGAGGTTAGGATATGCAGGTCCTAGTTTAACGTCATGACTGGCAAGAAATTCTATGAATGTCTTCAGAGTGGGTGACCATGAGGTCTAGAGTGAAGTTAACTAAAAATTCAAAACACGTTCTATTTACTTGCAGCAGGAATAATTTGTATGATGTGAGACTGACATTGTTTTGTAAGAAGATGGGGTGGCAGGGAAGTAAATGGAATGTGGATTTGGTATTTTTAATAAAAAGATTTTTTATAACTGACCAGCTGGGAATTGATAGAGAGGTGGAGTTTGCTTAAGAAAACAGTTTTAGATGTAGATGAAATTTATATAGTAATAAGTAGATAGTGTTTGCTTAAAAATAGGGTGGTATTCATAGTCCCATGATTCACATATGTGAAAACAATCAGTAAAAAAAAAGCACTATGTCTATATGCAGATTGGTAAGAAAATTTAAGTTCTGTGCCAAAATGCCCATGAGAGATTCACCTACATTCACTGGCATGAAATTGATTAAAACTACAGAAGTTATATGAGGTAGAAGTTATATGTTTTTAAAGTCACAATTTCTTTTGGCCACATTCTCTATATGGCAACCTTGCAGAATGCTCTTGAAATTTCTTTTATGGAAATCTGCAGGGAGAGGCACTCAAAGCAAATCTCCAGCAGTAAATTCAAACAGCTATATGGTTTTATTTATTGAATGCAAAGATATTCTTATACAGACACCCTGACTGGTCTTTAATATAGTTGGAAAGTGGGAAGATGGGAAAACTAAAGATGAGGGAGAGAGAAGGCACGGGACAAAGGATGAATACATGAAGCTGGTTTGCTGGGATAGAAGAGGAGAGGCACCATTTTCTTTTTATATAAGGGGAAATTAGGGAAGTATTAAGGGAAGAGAGTGTAGGACAGAGAGAGACAGAGAGTTTGAAACATAAAAGACAGATGAGATAGATTATGGTGGTCTGACACTGGTGGGGAGAGAAAAGACATACAGATGGCAAATACAAAATGGAGAGGGGGAGGTGGTCTAAAGTGCGGCTCATACCCTGGTCTGGAGGACTTGGATTATTCTCCTCTTTAACACACTATGAGAGGTAGATCCGATGGTGTGGTGTTGCCCCCTGGTGTGTTTGGAGCTGACTGGGTCTGCAAACCTTGCACCTGCTGAAGTACTGAATAGTCTGTAGATATGTCTCCACCGCCCACTCAACTACTGCCTCTATCAGGTCCTGAAGCTTGTGGTCTTCATGGCATACCAAGCTTCCATGCACCAGGGGACCCACAAGACTGTGAAGGTGTCTCCATATGGGCAGATGTGCTCATCAACACAGCTCGCCCACAGATATCTGAATGGGTTTGCGCCTAATATATGGCACACCTACATGAACAGCAGTGAGATTTGTAGAGTTCATGGTTATGGAGACTCACATAATATTTCCTAATTCTATGAGAAAATATTTTCAGTCTGATGGCTATCAATATACAAGTATCAGTTAAATGCAAACCATCTCCATTAGTACAATTTCTCTTTTTTTTTAATTTGGTGCTGTTCTTTATTGTCATTTTTTATCCTCTGTACTTCCTTCATTAATAATTTCTGTCCAGTAAAGTTTAACACATTTATCAAGACCAAATGACATTCTTATATCATCTGAAAAAGTTTTGACAGCTTGCAGTTGTGCTTTCAGTTCCTCATCTGATGAGCTATACAGTTTTAAATCATCAACAAAGAGAAGATGAGAAGTCTTTACATTTTGTTGTTTTCTAGGAGCCAAGTTATAGCCATGACCTAAGCTGTTAAGTATACAGCTTAATGGGTTAAGGGCAAGGCAGAATAGCACCAGTGACTAAGTCACCCTGGAATATCCCCCTTTGAATTTTTATCCCTGGGATAATAATTTGTCCTTTATCATGGCTTAATTGCAAAGTGGTCTGCCACTGTTTCATGGTCACTGTAATGTAGTCAATCAGTGTAGGGTGCATCTTATACATTTTTAAGCACTCTTTTATCCATGAATGTGGGATACTGTCAAATGCTTTTTTATAGTCAATCCATGCCATACTTAGATTCTTCCCCTTTTTACAGTTCTCCACTATGACATTATTTAACAACCACAGATCCTTTGCTCAACATGACTTTCTTTTAGTGCCCCTTTGTTCTACTGTGATAATTGAGCTTTCTTCTAAATAACTATAAACTCTGTCAGCATCAATTCCTGTGTATAGTTTATATGTCGTCAGAAGACAAGTTATTGGTCTATAATTTTTAGGGTAGCTTGCAGGTTCACTGTTAAGCAGAAGCATTGTTTTTCCTGTTGTTAACCAGGTTGGTGTCTGTTCGGAGTGAGCATATAAATAGTTCTCACTCATGGCTAAATATTTGTGTAAAGATGTTAATACTTTCAGCTAAAAGTTAGGTACTGTATCTGGGCCTGGGGTTTTCCAGTTAGAGGCTTTTCTTAACTTTGTTTCAATCTCTCTGGCTGTTACTTCATCCTATTTCATATCCTGTACCTTTAAACTTCTTATACTTTCGTTAACTTCTATCCATTTAGTATCTTTGATATGTTCCACAGGATCTTCGTAGATACTTCTCCAAAATGTATCTATTTCTTCTTTTTTTTGGCAGTCTTTCAATTCCTTTTACCTTGTTTAACAATTCTCTAGAAAACTTTTTGAGGTCATCAATAAGTTGCTTATTTTGTGCTTTTCCCTTATATTTTTCTTCGTATCTTCTAAGTTTTTCCACCTGTGCTGACATTTTTATTCGTTATTTGCAATAGTTAATGATGTTAATGATAGATACTGGTCTGTTCTAATACTCCACATTACTTTTATTACATCTATCTTTCTTAGTATTTTTGTTGATCTGTTCCCTCTTCTGTAGTCTACTAACAGTGCCACTTCTTGTCTTAACTACTTTATAGTTTTCTCTATTTGATACTTCCATGATGTTATTCAATTTCTCTCCTTCCTTTCCATCACTACCCTGTGTTTTTGTGGTAGAACTTTATCAGTTATTAATTTAGCTGCACAGTAATATATCCTGTTTACTTCTGTTATATTGCATGGACCTCTATGAACAGTCCTAATTACTGTGTTCATTTCTTTCATCTGACTTTTGGGGTCTTATTAACCTTCTGTAGTTTATTTTTTTCATAGGTTCATAGGTTTATACTAGGCTATCTGCCCTAAGGCATTTATAAGCCTAGCCCAAAGTTTTGTGGCTTACGCCACCCCTTATATGAAAAAATACTGTGCCCATTAGTTTGTTGTGCCTCTGTCCAGCAGTGACACAGAGATGATTCCCGGGGTAAACCTACGATCTCCCATCCACAGGTCAAGATTTCTCTTGAACAGGGCCAGCAAGGTGCTCTGCCTCACATGGACCGGGATTTTATTCCAAAGCATAGGGAGTCTCTGAGTGATAAATCTATCCCTCCAGCACATCCTATTTATATCCGTGCTAAGGTTTAAGTCGCTTGCTCTAGTGGTTTTGGTGGATTTGGATTTTTTGAGGTGGAGCATGTCCATTAATTCCGGGTTGGACATGGCCTTGTATGTCAGGCACATGTCACCTCTGAGCAGACGGTATGCGACTGAATAGAGCTGGAGTTTCTTCAATCTGGCAGCATATGACAGATTTTGGAGTCCGTTTATCCTTTTGGTGAGGAACTTTTGGGGTCTCTCCAATTGCTGCAGATGTCAGGTGAGATACATCCCGAATGGGGCATTGTACTCAATCATTGGTCTGATAAGTGAAGAGTACAGGGAACAATGACCTCACTAGATCTGGATGTGAATCCTTCATGATCAGGTGGGCAATGTAGAAGGTCTTTCTAACCACTTTAGCAATGTGAGTGTCAAAAGAAAGGCCACTGTCAACCTGGGTCCCCAGGTCCCTGATAACCTCTTCTGTGCTTAGTGGATTGCCACCTATATGGTAGCTTGGGGTTACCTTGTTTTTCCCGAAGGGTATGACTATACATTTTTGGCGTTTAACTTCAGGCCATGGCTCTGGCACCAGCTATCTGTTTCCGTGAGTCCCTTCTGAAGGATATCCGTGTCCGATGCACTTTCCACTGTGGCGCCCAGTTTGCAGTCGTCTGCAAACTTTGTCAGCCAAAGTCCTCCCATGTTGGCCTGTACTTCTGAGAAGTAGATGCCGAACAATAGGGGGCCAAGGACCGAGCCCTGTGGGACACCACTTGTGACCGGCTTGGAGTCTGACATAGCGCCAGCAACTCTAACCCTGTGGGTTCTGTCCTTAAGCCAGTTTGCAACCCATCTTGTGACATATGGGTTTACATTTAAGCTGGTAAGTTTTTCTACAATACCCTTGTGGGGTATTGTGTCAAAAGCCTTTGCAAGGTCAAGGTAGGCTGTTTGGACTGCCTTTCCCTCATCAATGGCCTTGGTGACTGTTTCAAAGAAGTCGACCAAGTTCAAAAGGCATGATCTGCCCTTGACGAAGCCAAACTGGGTTGGGTCCAATGTCTGCAAGTCCCCTATATCTTTGTTTATGAGCTCCATTATGATCCTCTCCATAGCTTTGCAGACTAGACTTGTTAAGCTTATGGGGCGGTAATTACCAGGGTCCGTAGAGGCACCGCCTTTGTGGAGTGGGACCACAGTTGCCGTACGCCACTCCTTGGGCACGTATCCTGTGGTAAGGCTGAGATTAAACAGCTGCCTTATGTGCGGGTTTAATTCCTCATTTAGCTTGTGTAGCACACAGCCGGGGACACCATCCGGTCCCATTGATCCTGTGTTTTTAGCTTTAGAGAGAGCAGCTTTCACCTGCACATTTGAGATGTCTGGGAGGCTACACTCCGCTGGGATAGTTATCTCTCCTTTAGGGGGGGAGAGGGGGGTGAAGTTTGCACTGAAACTGTCTGCCAGTATGTTGGCAATGTCTGTGGGTTCAGTGATTTTTATATCATTGATCTTAATATATCTATGTCTGTCTATTAAATCAAGCAACTCTTCAATTAGCTCATTTTCTTCCAAAGTGAGGGCACATCTCTTGTTTTTCATTTCCTGCAGGCATTCTGTAGAAGGTTCTATAGCATCTTCCTATGGCACATTCTCTTCCATTTCATCCTGTACCATCCATTGCTCTGTCATATGAGAACTCACTGGCCTATCACTCCTCAGCATTGACTGCATCAGTTTCCTGTTGCTTCCCCTGCTGTCTAGCTTCACATGAACATTTATACTGGTTTCCTGTGGAAGGCTCCAAATTATCTTCACATGGTACCTGATCAATTACTTCCTGTTCCACTGGTTTTGCCTCACTTTGGATATATATTGCTCTATCCTGTTGTGGTGCTTTCTGAATTAGATTTTCTACACTGAATCCTTCACTTTGCAGGTGCTCCATAACCTCAATTTCTATTTCTTTAACTTCTCCATTACTAATCTCCTTTTCCTCTTTGTCTTATTTTTTTGTACTGTAAAGTTTTCTATGTCCAGATTCCTTTGCCTGTATTTCTCTTTGAATATCTTTGATGCTGCTTTCTTTATATTGGTTAGTTTTGCTTTCTCCTTTGCATAAATATTAGACCATATTAAATCTCTTTTTCTAGACTGCGGTGGTGGTGCTGCGGTAGCGTTGTCGCCTCACAGTTAGACGTTGCACGTTCGATTCTCAGTTAGAGCGTCTTCTGTGTGTCGACATGCATGAATGGGCATTCCTTCGTTGAAGGTTGTGCGTTAGGCCTGGCAAGCCAGCACGTAAAAATCTACTGCCAATCATTAGCGGACCGGAGTTCTGCTGTGGCGACCCCTAACCGGGAAAAGCCGAAAGACAGCCATTAAATCTCTTTTTCTTTCCTACATCCATATTTCTTCTTCAAATATTTCTGGATGTTCCTGCTTCTCCTTAATTTGGGGACTCACTCTATCATGCAGTGATGAAACAATTTACCTTCATGTGTGCATATTGCACAAGGGCGAACAGCAATTGTCTGAAAGGCAGTTTGCAAAGTTTGCAAACGCCGAACAGAAAAAGGTTTGAATGTGCAATGAACGAATGCACAGTGACATTCGCTCGTTGCACATTCGACATTCTGGGGCAGATTGCACTATAGCGGGGATCAGAAAATGGTCCCTTTCCCCACTGTAGTTCGATCTCGGAGTTAGAATATTAAAGTGGGGGGGCACAGGAGTGCTTGGCCCCTTCCTTTACACTTCTTTAGAAATTTCGTTCGATATTTATGTTCGAAAATCAGCGAATCTGCTTTTCGATTTGCTGATTTTTGAACATATTAAAATGTCACTGTTTTGACTTTCTTGGTTACGATTCGCTCATATGGGCAATCGCACCACTGTCATTCGGTTATGTAAAGGTAAACCGATGAAACTTGTGTTAGACCTTCTAAACCAAATCCTTCACTTCGCAGGCACTCAATAACTTCAAGTTCTATTTTTTTAACTTCTGCTTTAATCAATATGAATAAGGCAGCCCCAAATGCTTCCTGATATGTAAAATGTCACAATAAAAAAATATCTCAAAGATGGAACATGGAAAAGAAGATTAGTAATTTGGCTTTTTCCTTTGCATAAATATTGCACCATATCAAATCTCTCTTTCTTTCCCATGTCCATATTTCTTTTTTACACTTTTCAAATATCTCTTGGTTTTGTTTATATTTTCGCACTTCATCAGATACTGCTTCTCCAAACAGATCAAAGTTTCTTAATCTATATACTGTTTTTCACAAATCTGTTGTATTAATGAACACAAATTTTCATTTGAAGCTTCTGACAGTTTTTCTTGTGGAAGTATTTTTCTTTCCTCTAATTTCTCTCAATTGTTTTGTATATCTTGCATTTGGAAATTTTGGGCTTTTTGCATAATAGTAACAACACATAATTTCTTTCTTATCGTCAATAGTCCACTTTATCGTCTTTATGGCTCTTCTTTGGCCTATCAGTTTCTGTGTTTTTTGTGGACTACTACTTCCTTCTACAACAGGGGAGGGGCAATCCTCCCCCTGGGCCTGGTCTGGCCCCATTGTAGGAATGTTTCCATATTTTGAGGATTCTACACTGTCATCTTTTCCAGTCCTGGCACCATTGTGCCTACCAGGATTGGGCGCTTTTTTATCCTGGGTGTTGTGCATCCAGCTCTCTTTTTTTTTGTTTTTAACCTACTTCTATCTGTGATATTTGCTATATAAATACAATCTATATATCAGTGTTGTTTTGGTGAGATTTAGTGAAAACAAGGTCTACCTCATGAAGGTACTCCCCAACACTTAAGGATAAATTCATTTTCAGCAAAAGTACCCCTTGCTCGCTGACTTATCTCTCCATTCAGACCTATAGCTGTGCAGTGTTAACTGGTGAGTAAAGCTTTACTGCAGTAGAGTAGATAGGATGCTGTGGGAGATTTAATCATACCTAGATGGGCACTGACAGCATCAGTCAGAATACTGGCACATGTCTGTTTGCAGTGGTGACTAAAGAGCACTGATTGGTTAAGTGACTTAAGAGTCATACAGTAGGCAAGAGGAAGGAATCAAACATTGTACCTGAGGTACAGGAAGCATTTAACTTAAAGCCTTAATCATCTGTGATATCTGATATGAGGGTGCATCCTCATATATATGGACTCCAGAGGCAAAGATGTGATGATGTCACTCTACAAGGCCCTTGTCAGGTAACATCTTGACTAGTGTGTAAAGTCCCAGACCTCATACATGTACAGGAATATCTTACTTCTAGTTTCATATGTTTATATTAGGCTAACTATCACCTGCATCTTTACAAGCCAAGTCATGCAACCCAGTCCAGTTTTGTATAAGAGTTCCTGGATGCCTATATGATGCGCTATGTAAGTAAAGGCATAGATAGGAGTTATGTTGGGGGCTATGTTACTTGGTGATTAATTTACTTATTGTCAACCTCTGTCCATCAGAGAGACATGAGGGCCAGACCATGGGTGAGCTCCCACAATTGGCCATACCTAGGTATTTGTTTTGGTACATAAACATTACTGTCTGATGGTTCACCCCCCCCCCCCCCCATCAAGGTGATATAACAGATTTGTCTGTGGTACCTGTTCCGGTGATGCACACAGTACATAAATAGCTGTTTGACAACATTGATAGCATGAGTTACATTTGTGACAGTGTGGATTGTGCCATATATATGCCATGCATACCTGTCAACTAGCCTAGCTTGACCATAATGTCACACACAGGTATAGCACTGTCCCTCTAACACCTTTAGCAGATGTTATAGTATCAGGACAGTGTGCCTGATTACTCTCATAGATTTCTGACAACTCATAATAGTTGTACAAGTGCATTCATGCCGAACCATCTATGATCACTCAGTCACATATGTTATGTCATAGACATGGGATTACTGGTGGTATTATTCAGATATTCTCCATGATGTTGCACATTTTGTTTACTGTTGACCATGAGCCTATAACTGTGTCCCCCACTTGATGGAGACCTAGCTGACATAACAGCCATATTCAGACAACTCATTTTGCACAATTTCACAATATGCAACTAACCCCTATTCTATATAACATTCCTGATAGATGTCCTTTCTATTGTTCATGTCAAAATGCCTATATCGCAAAGACATCCTTCTCCATTGTTATGTCACCTTGTGTGACAGTCACATAATATGCATTTCTATTGTGCAGGCCATACTTTATCATGTCGATATGTGACTGGTGTTCCTGCTGCAGCTGTCTTGATGTACAGCAGCTGAGGACAAGCAAATTAAGATGCATCACCTGTCCTCTTTCCCTGTGTTCATTCCTACAATTCATCTGTGTGTCCCTATTCAGTACAAACACTTCCCCTGACTGTTTATTTTAAATGGCAGTCCATGTACCATTAAGGTCAATTACACAACATTTGTACAGAATACCTGAAATGGGACTCCACAATTATGGTGTTCTGACTAGACACACATATATACACACACACACACACACACACACACACACACACACACACACACACACACACACACACACACACACACACCTGACTTTTAGAAGGCTGCAGGACAATTTATAATGGATGACATCATCATTGCAGATGTTGGGAGGCCTGTATGAAATGGATGGCAAGCCATGTACAACTGTCAAGATCTTAAAGCTCTCCATGTTACCACATTTATGAGTGTGCAATGTGTAGCATTTGCTATTGTGTTTCCAATGTGCAGGTATACTGGACAGCTGTTTGCATGTAGTTTGTGACTCTTAATGTATACCGTATACATTAAGAGTCACAAACTACATGCAAACAGCTGTCCACATTACAGCAGTGTTCCACACCTGAAGTCAGCGCTTCATTGGTCCGATCTGACCATAAGCTAATTACCCTAGATATCCACATCCTGCAACCATCCCCCATTAAGGAAACCATGGTAAAAAATTTCTCCAAAGCCAACTTCATGCTTCTTAAGACAGAAGTGGTGAACATCATGACACCCATGCAGATGGACAATACAGTTACGACTACTGAATCCTACACAATTGCATTTTATAAGCACTTACACAAGAGCATGGATCGTGCTATCCCAAACAGAACCAAGACGCTATCCTCCAAAAAAAGGAAGCCAATCTGGTGGTCCCCTGCCATAAACAAACTGTACAACAGAAGGAAGAAACTGTTGCAAAAGAGAGAAAAATCCCATGAGTGGAGGAGCTCCCTGGTCAGCCTTAGTAAGAAGCTGCAATCCCTGATAAAATCCTCCAAAGCTAGTTACGAAAACAAAATTTTCACTGATTCTAAAGACAACCACAAAGCATTCTATAGCTATGTCAAGAATCTCTGCTCTGAGTTACAGCACAATGGCACTAAATATACAGACCCAACTGATATTGCCAACATCCTGGCAGATAGGTTCATTGCTAAATTTACCCCCTCTCACCCCCTAAAGAGCCCATCTCTATACCGGAAGAATGCAAAGTTCCTGTAATCACGGCTGCACAGATAAAAACCACACTCTCCAAAGCTAAGAACACAGCATCCATAGGACCAGACAATATCCCAGGCTGCATTCTACACGAACTACAGAATGAACTGGCACCCCACCTAAGTACCATGTTCAGTCATGGCCTCACCTCAAGCTTTGTGCCTGCTGAATGGTGCACAGCAACGGTTATCCCACTCCATAAAAGGGGAGATCCACCATGGACCCTGGGAACTACTGCCCCATTAGCCTGATGAGCCTGGTCTGCAAGGCCATGTCATCATAGAACATATCATCATAGAACTTATAAACAAAAACATTGGTAATCTCCAAACTCTGGACCCAACCCAGTTTGGGTTTGTAAAAGGCAGATCATGTCTCCTAAACCTGATAGACTTCTTTGAAGCAGTCACCAAAGCCATAGATGAGGGTAAGGTGGTTCACACAGCCTATCTAGATCTTGTCAAGGCTTTCGACACCATCCCCCACTATGGAATTATAGATAAACTCACTAAACTAGGTATAAATCCCTATGTCACAAGATGGGTTGCCAACTGGCTCACTGACAGAACCCACCCTGTGAAAGTAGCAGACTCCCAAATCCGACTTCAGACCAGTGACAAGTGGAGTACCACAGGGTTCAGTCCTGGGTCCTCTCCTGTTTGGTATCTACTTCTCTTGAGTACAGGCTAACACAGAAGGTCTTTGGCTAATGAAGTTTGCAGATGACTGCAAACTAGGAGCCATAATCGAAACTCCTAACGATGTGGACATCCTACAAAAGGGCCTCATTGAGACAGATGCCTGGTGTCAAAGCCATGGCCTCAAGCTCAATGCCAAAAGGTGCATTGCTATCCCCTTTGGTAAAAAGTCTGTACCCATGAACTACAACATAGGCGGTAGTATACCTAACACCGAAAGTGTGATAAGAGACCTTGAGACACAGGTGGACAGTAGTCTCTCCTTTGATAATCACATTGCCACAGTAGTCAGGAAATCCTTCTACGTGGCACACCTCATCACAAAAGGTTTCTCATCCAGAAAAAAAGAGGTCATTGTTCCCCTCTACTCATCACTCATTAGACCCATTTTAGAGTACAATGCACCTTTTGGTATGTACCTCACAAGACATCTACAACAACTGGAAAGGCCACAGAAATACCTCACAAAGAGGATTACCAGCCTCAAACAGATGCCCTACGCAGACCATCTCAAAAAACTCTAGCTTTACTCTGTCGCATATCGCCTACTCAGATGTGATCTCTGCCTAACATACAAAGCTATGTCAAACCCAGAGCTGTTGGACATGCTCCACTTAATGAAATCCCAATCTGTCAGAGCTGCACACTCTAGGGACCTAAACCTTGTCACCACAATAAACAGAACATGCTGGAGGGATAGATTCTTGTCCCAGAGACTTCCCATACTCTGGAACAAACTACCTATCTATATCAAACAAAGCTCCTCATTAGCACTCTTCAAGAAAAATCATGATGATTGGATGGGAAATAGGAAATTCACCCCGGGGATCACTTCTGTGGCTCTGCTTGACAGTAGCACAGGAAAATAATTTTCTTGGGTGGCAAAAGCCAGGGTACCTTTCTGGCTGGGCTTGTATAGGCCCCAGGGCCGATAGCCTAGTACCTACCTATGAACCTATGAACTACTGGAAAATATGATGTGTATGGTATGTAAGAAAGCATTTATTTATTTATATAGTGTAGTTGATATACTTATGAAGAAGTACTGAGAGACCAAGTTTGCAGTGCATGGAGGGAGGTAACAGATGGCTGCAGTGTAAGTGTGTGTTGGTTTCTTTAAAAGTGCCTTTCTTTTGTTTGTGTTTTTATATGTACTTTCATGGGATTAAGACTACATGTACACTAAACATAAATAATATGTCCTTGTGGGATAGGTGCCCATTTTTTTTAACTTCAGTAAGAGAGGAATACTGGGTAAGGGATGTAGGTATTTGTGGGTCAGGTAAGTAGGGTAGGTGAGGAAGCAGATGCAAACAAATAGGGCAAGCAGCACAATACATAAGGATGGTGAGGGACACAAAAGGTTGGGAGACACAATGATTTGGGTTAAGGAGGTGATAGCAGAGGTTCATGCCCATCAAACATGGGGACAGTGAGAATCTAATCCTCACCTACAGGACTCTCTGCCAGTACTCCTGGAAGGTACCACAGCACCAGCTGCTGGGGTAGTGCAAGAGCAGCAGAGGCAGTACTGCCAGGTTGGGTCCCAGATGTGCTGGGCATTGCTACCGGAGCTAGAGGAAAAGGGACAGGCTGAGCCACTGTGGCTGGCCTACCTCCCTGTGCTGTATTTTGTGATTTGTCAGAAATGGATGACATGGAAATGTTTTGACAACACATATAGAAAAAAGAGATAAGGGTTTGGGTGACAGGAAAAAAAAAACAGATAAAATTAGTATCATAATATGTGACATACAATGCATTACCACAATAATAACAGTATTTTATCTGAACATTTTAACTACTACATCTTAAGAACTACAAACTATAATTAAGGATTGCCGAAAGTAACCCTTGCAATGTGCAGATATTGCACAAATAAAGACAAATAAAAAATACCAAAATGACATAATTCAGTTCATCAGTCCATCTAATATACCTTATGATTAATATCATACTATCATAAGGTATATTTAGATGTGCTGAACTGAATTATGTCATCTTGATCTCCAGGGGGAAAAAAGTTACTGGATCAGCCAGGGTAAAGAAAGCTCTGCATACATACCTGAAGTACACTTAAAAAAAAAGTCACACTTACATTTTTACTGGAGTGGAGGTGTGCTTCTGGTTCTGCCGTTGGTATCATGAAATAATTTGAACTTTTGTGGAGTGAGTGGACTGGACAAGTATTCTGTACCAGGTACAGACTTCCTGTGTGTGCCACAGACACAACCTTTTTCCCATCTAATCAATACTACATAAAAGATCATTTTTGTTTTTTTTCTGTCACTGTTACTTTTTCCATAAAATGGTGATCAAAGCATGTTGAACTGGTACTTTTATAGACCTCTCACTCTTGTGAGATGCAGGATTTCAGCTTTGGTTTCTGGTGCGCTGCTGAATCTGTGCCGTTTGGTTATCTTGGTTTCCAGATGCAAGCTGAGCTTAATCAGTCAGCTTCAAGAAATATGGGATTTTTGGGAGCAGGACAGAATTCTGGATTTACATTTCAAAATCCAGATAACTGTATAAAGCCCTTTATTTCTGGACAATCCATAAAAAAATGGGCAGGTGGCTCCCCTATTAACACCTGATGTCAGAGTATCAGCAAACTCTGATGGTGATAGTGGGCCAACAGAGGCACAGTCAGGGGGTGCAGAGGATGAATCTGGCACTGAGGTTGACATTTAGCCATCCCCTGTAATTCCATTGGACACAGCCAGTGGGCCTATGCTAACCCATTCCAGTAAGCCTTCAGATATTGGCCAGGTGGAACTTGAGGCACTCAGTCAGGGTAGTGTGGTTACTGCAGCTTCAGTGCTTGTTGACTCTGGAAGTATCCAAAGTGTGGGCAAGGTGCCAAGCAAGAGAGTTGTTATGGGTGCTCAGAGGAAGCCTATTATCCATCCTCTGCCCGATCCATTTGTGTCTTTTTGTGCCATTTGATGTATGTTTATGGCCATCATGAAGGTACAAGCTTGTTCAAATAGGGCCGCTGAAGAAATGCTTAGGGTTGTAGATGTGGCACAGGCTAACGTGTGACATGCCTCCATCATTTTGCCAATTCAGTAGATCTGATGAATGACACTGAATGGGCAGTGTCTGTGATGAAATGTCTGCTTGGAGGGGGGCAGCATCCATGTGGGTGTAGGTAAACCACATCATCTGATGCTAACTGATCTTGCTAAGTGATCATGACTATGCCCGATCATGCTTCCACAGTGGCACTATTTCCACTGCTCCATCAGTGGTTGGAGGTGTCCACACCCTGATGTGGCAGGCAATGGGGTAGTGGTCCTAGGCGTACTCTTGAGGAGAGCTCATTCAGCAGACATCAATCATGTTCAAGTAGTGGCAGTGCATCTGACCACGGGTGCGAATTTGCCAGTACAACTCCTGGCAGAGCCAGTTCTCGTGATCGGTTATGAAGACAAACTGCCACAACTACTATATGCAGCTCACAGCTGTCTGACATATCAGAATATAGAGCAAGCACAGAGCTTGGGTGTGTTCTTGCAGACACTCAAACACCAATTTCACCTGGAGTGCCCACACAACAATTACATGGTTCAGTCGTGAGGCTTAAAGCTCATTCTGTCTCAGTGGCCATACTTTATCCAAATGTCTGCTCATTTCCCCTTCTTACAAACATGCACTCACTTACCTTTTCTGTCAGCCTAGGCTCCCCCCCCCCCAACACCCTGTGCAAGTGATAACTGTGCCATATCCTTGTTTTCTATCTTTTGGATTCAAGGATACATAAGCTTTGTGTCTGATGCTCAAGGTGCATAACTGAATTGGTGCTTAGTATACATGTGTTTGTGATGCTGCTTTGCTAACTGTACTACTTTCTTGCAGGTTTTTGTAATATGTACATGCCTCCCCTACTCTTACAGCAACAAAGCTGCACCAAGCCATAAATAAAAGTGGGACAAAGGCTGAACAATAGGGAGACTTTTTAAATATTTTGGTCTTACTAAGTTAGACAATTGATAGAATCAAACAGTTTTTGCATCACTATTTTTCAGATTTTTCTGAGGGATATGAAGTCTGAAACTGAAATGTGTTTCATTCATTTCTAACTTCTCTCTTTAATGGTTTGTCAGTACAAAAGTATGAATCCAAACTGAGGACATTTGGTGACCATCAATACTTCTGACAGGTATGAATATGTGAATATTTGATGCCTGAGGCTTATTTGATAGAGGACACATGTATTCACATAAGTTACTGCTGCCACATGTTGAAGTCATTGCTGTACAAATCAAGCACATTTTACTTACTTGCATTACCAAGTAACAGTATGCAAGGATATGCCATTCATTTGTATTATTACACTTTATTAACACTTCAGGTTCAACACTTATCTTGTAAATCCAGGAGTTGCTACAATTTTAGCTCAGGGCTGAGTCTGTCTGATGCTAGGAGTACACAGCCATTACATGGAGGTAAAGGTTGTGAGCATTGCCTGACATCAATGTTACTGCATGTATGTCTGTAGGATGAAGGTTTTAGCCCCTTAGGTGGTGTGAGTGTGCTATGTGTTGCCTCTTAGCCAATGCAAAGGCATATTGAGCATGCCTACATCTATGTACACTGACAGCAGCTGTTGGTTCTTCCTCTGACTCCTCACCTGCATGCGGCTGTGATGACCTTGCCATTGGTGGTGGGATGTGTGCCCCTTCTCCTTGTTGATCCTGCTAAAGCTGTTTTCTCAGGATGATGTTGTGAAGCATGGCACAGACAGTGAACATTTCAGTTCATGTACCAGGATTGTACTGCAGGGCCCCCAGATGTATCTAGGCAGTGGAACTATGACTTCAGCAGCCTAAACAAAAGCTATATGATACTTTTGATTTGATGTGTGCCTCATTATAGCATTATTCAGTTGGTGTGTGTGCATTTCTGATGGGTCTCATCAGCCATGGTTCCAGTGCATAACTTGCATCCCTCAGGAAATAACCCTGTGGGATATCACCCCTAGTAAACATCTCATACATCTGCGAGTTGTGCCAGATACGTGAGTCATGGTAACTTCCTGGGTTGCCAGCACACACATTCAAGATGATTCCCTTAGGGTTACACATAACTTGACAGTTAATGGAGTGGAGGCCCTTTCTATCTATGCACAACCTTCCGTGTTGCCCAGGTGGTGCCTTGATTTCTATATGTGTACAGTCTATGGCACACAGTATTTCAGGGTAATGTGCTACAGGACAGAACTCTTGCATATTTGTGTCCCTGTCCTCAGGTGTATGAGAAAATATATGTAGTCACTGGCATGTTGGAGCATAGCATTCAAGAATTGATGGGGGATCCTGGATGCTGATGTCTGTGATGCCCCCAGCATGTCCCCTGTTGGTCTCTGAAAGGTTTCTCTAGCCAAAATTCTAAGTGCTACACATATGTCTGTCTTCACTGGTATTGGTTCCTCTTGGTTTGCCCTTGGTTTGAGTTTAAGATGGTTCCCCTCAGTTTGCCATTGGTCTGAGATGCGGACAACAGATGTTGCAGAGTGTGAAAGCTGCCAGCCCAGCTAGATAAAATTTTGTAAATAATCCTGTCATTGGAAATATTAATATGATCCACAGGCTTGTTTTACAAATGTAAGAAAACTGTGTTATGTGCTAAGCTTCAAGATTGTAACCACAGTCCACCCTGCTGGAAGAAAGGAGAAATGTGTATAAACTCTATGCCTATGTAACATATGTTTCATAGTATAAATTGGAATATACAGAGTTAACTTGCAAAACTCTAAGAAAATAAGTTGGTAAGTAAAGAGTATTACGATGTGTTATAAAGTCAGTTTATCTCAAGCTAAGAGACAGGATGTCTAGGCTAGGAGTTTATTTCTATTGTTTTAAAACCAAGATAATTACTAGGTTTCACATGTAAAGTGCTTTTGTATTGCTCTGTGACTTCCTATCAGCTGTACATCTGAGAAATAAGCATTTTGACAGAGACATGTTAAATTCTGTTGCTATCTGTTTAGCCTGGGAACTAGATGCAAGTGTCAAATAGTAATGTCATCTAACTAACCCAGCAGTAATGTGTATCAGCAATTTAAGAACCATCTCAGAGAGAAAGAGGTGCATTTTGTATTTGTTTCTGAACATGAACACATCATCTCACCAGCACTTTGCCTTGCTCTGTAAGTAAGTTATTTAGAACCTAGTTTCTCTTGGAGATAGATAGGAATATAGCAAGATTAGTAGATGTTTTCTGTTTTTATGCGAGACTGTCCTGCTATGTTATTTTAAAGTATTCCCTGTGAATTGTGAACTCTGCTGTCACTGTGTTGAGTTAATAAGTATTGTCTTGTGCTTTTATTATTTATTATTAAATATATTTAAACCTTTTAACTGTGGCTGGTTTTGTGTAGAGATATATAAGTTCTGAGAGTACTCGCATGTATTTGGTGATACTGTACAAGCCACTCCTAAATAACTTTCAAGTCTTAGTCACAGTTACCAATTGGATAACAGTAACATTGCACAGTAGAATTGGTCACCCTTTGGTAAAGGCCTTATAGTAGCTGAAAAAGGTGGTTGGTGGCAGTTGGTACTACCTTATTGTCTGGGCAGAAGGGGGCATAACTGGAGAATCTGTGACAGCCTTCCCCAAGAGTGTCTGTGTGTTTGTATATAAATCAAATCTCAAAGTGTGTGTGTATGTGTGTGTGTGTGTGTGTGTGTGTGTGTGTGTGTGTGTGTGTGTGTGTGTGTGTGTGTGTGTGTGTGTGTGTCAGCTACAGCTACTTGGGCAGTGACACAAAGCATTGGTTGGACAGAGAGGGTGCTGGAGATTTTGGCTTGACCACTCAGCTGAGATCAGAACCCTATACCCGTGCCACTGGGGAGTCTTATTGGGGATCTGGAGAGAGAAGGAGAAACCAGCCCCAGACTGACTGTGATCTCTGTGTGCTCATAAGGGAAATTGTACTTTACTGTGTGTGTACTTGTCATCCTCACAATGTGCACATCCCTAACTGGTGTTAGTGGTGAGGATTGAGGATCCTTGATTACTGGGCCAGTGCACGGGCGTCAGACAGAGTTTCTCTAGTGTCTCTCTATCTGCCCTGTAGCACTGTACAATTTCCACCTCATGCAGATTGTGATCAGTTAAATGGGTCTAAAAACTCTTCTTCTTCTTGGCCGCAATCTATTAGCAGCAGCAACTGCTGCTGCATAGACTTCAGCCTGCTGCACATACACTTGAACTAAAGCAACAGCAGCCCCTAACATTCTTTCTGTGTAGACTCCTTTCTGTGGCTGTATTCCAATAGGTTTTGGAATTTACAGAGAGAACTAGGACAAAATCTACATGGTTGCTTTGTAGCTTGTTGAATAGCTCCTTCATCTTGGATTGGTTGATTAGCATACATTTCAACTGGTTAATCTGTAATTAGCATGTCATGGTGTTTACCTTGGTTGCATGGCTCTTCATGGTGTGTAGAGCCACTTACTGAATCCAAAATGGATGTGCTATCATGTGCACTTCTTGCCACTATGGGCAAACAGTCTTAGCGAACCATGTAGGTTCACTGAGTATGCCCTGCAGTCTATAAAACACTGTGATAGTCAGTGCATTGCTCTGGATATAAAACCATACACAAGAATGATGCTTATGCATTTTGCCTAACAATCTGAGTATAATACTCTCAGACATATGAATACAGCTGCATATAATGTTTATCTAAAAGAGATTCATCCATTGTATCTGCAGGTATAGAAGTATTGTGCATAAGAATCTCTTGACTCAGGTACATTCCATTTATAAAACAAAATATTTTAGTGCATTGTACTTAGCAAAAGATAGCAAAATAACTATAACCTCAGTACCATTTATATTCTAAAGAAACTGATTTTCATCCTCTTCCTAATACAACTTTTTCTGTGCAAAATCCAAAAATGATTGCAAAGAAAACCAACAAACATCTTCTTTTAATTTTATACTGTAAAAGATTTTCACCTATATGAACTCTTAATAAATGATGTTCAGGCCAAACCAAAGTTTCTGGATCAAAAAATGGATTATCTGGTGTACTTCTTGTGATATAAAGTACATTTTAACCATTGAATATGATTTACATTGAAATGAATGAACGTAGACACTGGAAATTGAATTTGCCACCCATCAATTACTCCAAATTCTCAGTGTTACTCTCTGTTATAACTCTTTTGCTATAAATGTCTTAATCCAAAGATTAGAATTTAGAAAGGACAATAATTGGAAGCAAATATTCAAAATACTCTGGTTATACAAACAACCAAGTATAAGATACTGTACGATTTATTTACTTATCTGTTCTTAACAGCACTGCCCATTATCTGCAAGGCTAAAAGGCTTTTTTTTATCTCCGCTAGATCCAACCACATACTTAATATCCTGACCTTGTTAAAGACAGATAATGCCCCTTCCCTAGCTCATTGTACACCCTCAGGAATCAAGCTACTTTTTTCAAAAGCAATACTTCATTCAAATTATTTAGACCCCAGTTTTCCATAACTGATTGTGAAAAAATAATTTACCAAGCTTGTCACTGTGTGCTGTGTGTATATATTTTATATTTATATATATATATATATATATATATATATATATATCTATATATATATATATATATATATATATATATATATATATATATATACACACACATACAGATACAATGCATGGGCCATGGTGCTTATGCTCCAAAGTTCAGGAAAAGACAAATCAGTTAAGAATTAAAGTGATGCAGGACATAAGTGTAACAATTGTTAAGCACCCCCTGCTTAAGTTACTCTACCAGTAATGACAAGTAAATCCCAAGGGATAATGCATCCCTTCCTCTTACAATCTTCAGTGCATCAGAGCTGAATAGTTTGCACATTAACAACATTGTGGATTCAGACTGGAGGGAGAAGCTAGAAATGAAAAGCAAAGTTTACTTTCTCCCCTTTCTTTGAGATTGTCTGACTTCACAGTAGATACATTTAGAGAATGGGGCCGTGGTTACATTATATATTTGATTTAGAACATATAACAAGTACCCAAATGGAAAAACATGATAGACATGGCCCAAAGAGGTAAAGGCAGGATCACATGCGGGCATGTTGACACATCTAGGAAAGAAATGTATACAACATTATTCCAACCTTATATACAAAAAAATTAAGCAAGCCTTTAAGTTAAAGGTAGTTAGACCTTGGAAAAACAGACCACCACCAATAGGTTACACTACTTATAGTAACAAGAAGGCAGACAAAAATGTAATGAACATTTAAAAAAGAAAAAAATGAGATCTTGGAAGCAGATTATAAAATGAGATGAAATAAAAAATAGGATGAAGCTAAACAAATGTCTGAATTAATGAGCCGGACTCAAGTATAAAAAATAATATTTCTGGTTTAACAAAATTATTATTATTAAACCTCTGTGCATCTTCCTTGACTCTAACATGAGGCCAGAAGAGAAACTGCACACAAGGAAGGAATATTAAGCAAAACCTATAAGCAGTGTTAAATTTGAAAAGGCAATATGGTGTTAAGGTAAAAACGGCATGAAGTGCAGATGACCAGTTGAGGGGAATATGTCTTAAACCTAAGGTAAACAACTAAATCTAGAACATTTTGAATTTCTGAATACCAACAAAACCAAAAAAAATTTAAAAAATATAATCACAAAACTACTGACCCTTAAAAAGCAATTTTGTTACCTCCAGCACCTCTGCAAAAGCCTTTACTGAGTACAAATTTTGAATGTTTGCATGGAACAGTTCTATTATCACTACAAGACTTGGAGAAGATGTTCCTGCAGACAAGAATCTTGAATATGTAAATGTTCAGAAAGATTCTGTTGGGACCATATATTTTGGAATGTTCAAAGATGCTTCAGAACAAAAATGGTTGGAATAATATGCTAAGTCATATACTCAAAAGAGAATTGAACCTGACTCCAGAGATGTGTTTCATTGATGGCCTGTACTAAAGAGATAGATGTGCTGCAGTCTTAATTCTTATAGTAGATAAGAAAGCTATGAACAGAAAATGGAAATTGATAACAAACCATCAATAGAATAGTTGAAAACGATGATTACACAAATTAGTAGTTCTCAGTTCCTTATTTTCTTGGAGATTGGAAACAGACCTCCATATTAAAAAAAAGGGGCTTTTCAGTGGAAATTGTCCCAGGTCTGTCACCTCTTCAAGCTCAAAGTACCCATGATATATATCTATTTAATACAGTAGACTGCAATACAAGGCATGAGGTAACTGGATCACTTGTTAAGATTTAACAGTGTGAAAATGAATCAATGCCATCACTAGTTAAACACAAGTTAACTATTAACAATATCATTTGAGATCAGGAATTAAGTGTCTTTGTTTAAGGATGTTAAATCAAACTAGAGATGAAGACTAGATATAACAGTTGGCTGTGATATTTGGATTTATATGCTTAACAATAGCAAAGTTGAATATATGCACCAGTTGTCAATGGATCATCCAAGCCATAATGTACCCTATTAGACTTCAATCGCACTTTTCAAATTCTGAATATCTTATTTTGTTATCGTAGAAACAAGATAGTAACCAATAGATAGTTAACATGAAGATCATAAAAAGTCTTTTGCATAGTCACTTTTTTTGTTAAGGTAACATATAACTAAACTGCAATTAAACAAAATTGATGGGAAAACAGGCAACAGCAAACATAATTTTATATATAGCTATAGCAGATGCATATTATAAGCATTTTCTGATAATGTTTTGTAGTACAACCAAAAATTAAACAACCTATCAGAGATAATGCATTTGAAATATATTACCATGAAAGCTTTAAGCTTATTTATCTGTCAAGGAACCATTCAGAAATTGTTTTAGTTCCCAGGTCCAACTTTTGTAAACAGTCAACCACAAAACTTACTGCATATGTTCTAGATAAACCACATTAATACAGCATCAGTCTTTTTATTTACCCATTTGAGTCAGTGAGTGTCTGACTTACAGATAGGACAGAAGAAGTGGTACAGCAATCTGCTGTATGAGATAGGAAAATGAATGTCGCTACTGAAACTAGGTACAGAAGTGGACAGAGGAAGTAAAAGACAGCATAAGCAGCTACATAACAGATGCAAGACATGTCACAAGTCAAACAGTAGTGGTATCTGGATTATTCACTATCAAAACTCTTTATATTCCTTCAGTGTATAAGATATGGACCAGCACAGAAGGTGTATACCTTGCATGGCAGGGCATACTGTTTTCTAGATGTTTATTTAAACAATTAATTTATATTCATTATGCATCTATTGATGCCCTGTAAAGCAGATTACTGCACTGACTCATTCACTTGATTGGAGGGCTAAACAAAAAAACAGCAGCGTAAGTTACAAAACATGATGGACAAGAGAAAGGACTAGCAATTCATGACCTGTGTATCTATGAGGTAGTGCACAAATGCATTGCATGCAATTACAATGCACTACACATGATATCTGTACCTTTGATCTTGTATTTCATAGTGTGACTGATCTGAATCTCGCCATCTGACAATTAAAGGAATGGCATGCCCCCTATGCAAGTCTGCATGTTATGTGAAGCAGCACTCATTTCAGTACCAAGATCTGATATTACACTTAAAAGTGTTGATAATTTTCTTTTTTGTGTTTTTCATTTGTTTGTGATGTTTACAAGTAGTTCAGTTATGTTTTACTTATTAACAGTATTGTATAAAGATGAATAATACAGATATACCTCCTTAGTAACAATTTTGCCTCCACATCTCTTATATTACATTGCAGTATCCACGGTGGTGCAGCGGTAGCATTGTTGCCTCACAGCAAGAAGTTCTCTCGTTCGTTTCTCGGCGGGAGTGCCTTCTGTGCAGATTCTGCATGTCCTTCCTGCAGTCGAGTGGCATTCGAAAGACATGTATAGAATGGGTGTGCCTTCATTGAAGGTTGGGCATCGAGCTGGCACCTCGGCACCCGTAAAAAAAATCTACTGCCAATCATTAGCGGACCGGAGTTCCGCTGTGTCGACCCCTAACCAGAAAAAGCCGGAAGAACATCTCTTATATTACATTGTAAATTCTTAAGCAACTTATAAGCAGAGGTAAAACAGCTTTGTAATGTAATAATTTCATGTTTGGGATTTTGATATATGCCTGATTGCGTTAAATGTTTATGCCTTTTTCAGAATATGTTTCTTTTGTGTTGATATTCTGTGAGAAATGTTGTTTATTTTGTATGGGCCCAGTTGCAGTAGAAGAATAATTTCATCATGTGTTGTCCCTAAAATTACAAGTTGGTATTCTTCTTCCACTTATTTAGGATTTTGTAATGTGAGAGGTAATCAAAATCAGTGCAAACTTCATAAAATAAATGTGTTTTGTAAATGATTTATTGTAGATGATTCATATTGTATTACCAAATTAAAATGCTTTGGGGGATTCCCTTTTGTTTAGTTTTTCTTTTCTTTATAACATTGCCATATAGTAGAAAATTCAAAAAGTAGCTCATTTTAAATGTAGGCTGCTTAGGGGTTTAAGGAAAGTAATTGACATTCTCTGATGTACTGATCATCCAAAGTGGATACTTTCCTTAAGTCGAAGTTGTTCTTTTTTTGATTAAAAAAATCTGTTTAATTATTTAGATATAAGTGCTTTTGTTGAAAAGAAGTAAATTTTCACATGCAGTAGCAGCAGTACCAGCTTTTTTTACCACCCCCAAATACATAAACAGTCATTTCAGTGATGTAAATATTTTATCTGGCATGAATAGAAAAGGTATGCAAATATCTTAACACATAAAAGCTATTTTATTATTCTTATTTTCCAGTACTGCTTAGTAAGAATAATTAATATGAAACTACAGTTTGAGTAAAGAAATGCTTATAAAAATTATCATTCTGAAACACTTTGAAATTCCAGTAAAAGTAACTCAAGATGTTAAATATATGCAGTTGTACTACTTCTGCAGCATCCTTTTTTAACCAGTAATCGGTCATTTCTATGGTGCTGATAATGTTTTCTTTCCTTCTTTGCAGATATTTGAGCTGTACCATGGAAGCAATGACAGTTTTTTTTTTTTTTTTTAAACAAGTTTATTAGTTTTAACATACAAAATAAATATTGTAACAATCTTATGCAAGTAGTTAACATATAAACAGTTATAACATTTGATAAAACAACTAAAGTATTTACAAAGACATCCACTCTAAATCAAATCAATTAATTAAACTGTAACATCTTACTAATGAAACTAAGACTATTTTAACAAGTTTTGTAAGGTATCCCATATATTATAGTAAGATACTAAACTGAATAAATGAAAACCAGGACTAGTTGCTTCAGGCAGAACAAACAGACACTTTATTACGTGAGCGCTTTCGGGAAATTCAATGACTTCCCATCCTCAGACAAAAGCATATGCTTGCAAGCTTCAATAAATAGCAAGCCTTAATGCATAAATTAAACAATCAAGTAATTAACAAAAATTAGACATTCTTTAAAGATAAATCAGTTAAAAAGCCAAATGTAAGCTTAAGAATTAAATACTACCCATAAAGCAGAACTTTAAAAAGGCACAAGCTATAATAATTATTATAGCTTGTGCCTTTTTAAAGTTCTGCTTTATGGGTAGTATTTAATTCTTAAAATGAAATTCTGGAAATGATATGCCCCCTTGAGACCAACTATTAGTATGTTTCTTTAATGCAATCCTAGGTCTATTAGGTGCCCATAAGAAATTTAACATTTGTGAATTTAATTTCTTAATAATTATTTTTGTAGGTGGGAGTATTATTGATTATATTATGTATAATATCTTCGGGAATATTATCATTTAAATAATTGTGAGTCTTTCTTCCATGGTAAAAAACATATTGTTCCAGCTATTGAAATGGTTTTGTATATTATGAAGACAATTACTATAATTATTATGTATAATAGATTTAATATCTTTAGTTAATATTATGCCTAAATAAGTTATTTGACCTGAATTGGGTATATATTTGAGAAAATCATTAGTGAGAACATTTTTCCCTGTGTATATTGGTAATATTTTAGTTTTTTCTTCATTAAATATCAAACCAGAAATATTCTTGAAATCTGTCATCTTATCAAATAATGACTGCATAGAAGAATTTGTTCCTGCTGATGTAATTAAAACATCATCTGCAAAAAGTTGGATTTTAGATATTGTATTTTCGTCTATATCGAATCCTTCTATATCATTGCTGTTTCTAATCAAATTAGCCCAAGGCTCCATTATTAAAGTAAATAATAATGGTGAAAGTGGACACCCTTGTTTTGTACCTTTTAATATGGGTATTTTTTGTGAGACATATATTCCTATTTTAATGTAAGCCAATGCTCCTTTATATAGATGTTCAATTAAATTCACAAATGTATCAGAGAAATTTGTACACTTCAATAAGATAAACAAATAGTCCCAACTTACTGAGTCAAATGCTGAACTTATATCAAGGCTGATGAGTGTCAAATCTTTCTTTTTTCTGTTTGCATAATCAATCAGAGTTAAAGTTCTCCTTATATTATCAAAAGTATTTCTATTTATAATAAAGCCTGTCTGATCTATATCTATTATACTTGGAATGATTGTCTTTAATCTGTCAGCAAATATATTCATGAACATTTTATAGTCAACATTAAGTAATGAAATAGGTCTATATGAAGTGCATCTAGTTGGATCTTTATTGGGTTTCAAAATTGGTGAAATAAATGTGTATTGCCAGGATGGGGGAATTGACAACTCATTTTGAGCTGAAATGAAAACCTTATGTATTAATGAGTAGGTACTCTTAGGAAGGATTTTATAAATCTCAGGAATAATACCATCATTACCTGGTGCTTTGTTTGATTTAAGTTTATTTATTTGTGTGATAACCTCTGTATATGAAATATTTTTATCTATTAATCTAGTCTGTTGTTTATTAAGTTTTTTGTTCATGTTTGTAATTATAAAGTTCTTTATTTTATCTTTAGAATCCATATTAATGTTATTATTGTTAATTTTATGAAAGTGATTTCTAAATTCATCTAATATTTCTGGTAAACTAGAGACATTCTTCTTTTTCCTTGGAGAGAAAATTTCTTTGATGTGATTTTGTTTATTCAGCCTTTTTGTTTTATTTTTAAGTCTATGTAAGTATTTGGGACTTATTGAGTAAGACAAACATTTATATTTCTCTAATGTTATTTTGACTTTGTGACTTAAAATTTCTTAGTATTTCTCATTTAATTTATTTATTTCCTCAATTACTTTTTTGTCCATAATATTTCCCTTATTATTATGTTTATATGAGTCTAATTTGTTTTGAATGTCTATTAATTCCTTGTCCCAAGATTTCCTTTTATTATTATACCATCTGATACTTTGTCCATATAAATAAGATTTTAGAGCATCCCAAATGTAAATAATGGAGATGTCAGGTGTAGTGTTTAAGTCTAAGAAATGTTGCACCTCTGTAAGTATATAATCTTTATAATCTTTTAGTTGAGTTAGGTATGCTGGTATTCTTTTGATCTGAACATTATAAGTAATATTTACCATAAATTTGAAGACAATTGAATTATGATCTGATATAGGGCATGAAATGATCTTAGAATTAATTAGGTCTGTTACCAGTTGGTTAGAAATAAAGACTCTATCTATTCTTGAATAAGTTTTATGTCTGTTAGAAAAAAAAAGTATATGGTAATGATTTAGAATCTGTCTGATTATTAATATCATTCAAATGATATAAATTAATGAAATCCTTTAAATGTTTTGCATTGGATGTGATTTTCCTTTTTCCTATAGTAGTAGTATCTTTTTCATGCAGGATACAGTTAAAATCTCCTGCTAAAATAATATCTCCTTTAGAAAATGATATAATCTTATTGAGATGGTGTTTCACTGTATTAGTGCCAATTCCTGGTATCCAGTATACATTAATCAATGTATATGTTTTCCCATTAATCTGTATTGTAACCAGGCAGAACATTCCTTTGTCATCTTTCTATGACTTAATAGTTTTAGGTATGGGCATATTTTTGTTCCATAAGATAGCCACTCCTCTTTTTTTCTGTGTGTGTTCTGAGCTAACCAAGACTGTATATTTATTAGTGGCTAATTTACCTATATCTTTTTTCAGGAGATGTGTTTCCTGAAGGAATATTAAGTTGGCTCTATGCAGATTAATATATCTCATTAAACTTGCCCTTTTACTTGGGTTATTCAATCCATTAATGTTTAAAGAAATTCCTTTTAAAGTTACCATTTAACTTTTATAAACATATAAAACTTATAATCAGAATAACATTTACTAAAGTAAGTATTATTATGTCTCCTCCTTTAGGTGTTCTATTAATTATAGCTGTATTTAGTGAAAATCTTATGGAATTTTGTGAGATTTTAACTTTTATTTGTAGTGACAATGAGTTTATAAAATGTGATATGGATGTCAAAACTATATACACATAACAATAATCAGGTGAAAATATTGTTTGGATTAAACAATGCATCCAGCCTGGAGTTAAAAACTCCAACTTCGAGTAGCAAATACCACTCAAGTTATCCCCCTATCCTAAGCAGCAGTACTCCAGCTGCCACCAAATTAATTATATGTTTATGCTCATTTGAATTCAATAACATTTGTTATCTCAGGCTATTATGACTCGGACATTACTTACATTACAGTATTCACATTTTCTGCCATAACAGTACTGTTAGTAGTTTTAAAACTTTAAACTACATGCACTAGAAGCTTCCTTCTCTTACTTATTCTTACCATTTAAATAAAAATGATTATTCTCAGTATATAAGTTAAAAGAACATACTACAAAGCAATGTTGATCCCTAGTTATGCATAAATCATTGTGATGAAAGCCAGCTATATCTTGTATATCTGCACTGCAGTTTTAAAATGTATCACATGACATTTTCTTCTGAAATAGAATCATAATAATGCACATACTTATTTATCTTAGTTAAAATAAATGCATTATAATATTATATATCCTTAAATTATAAGCATCTATATGCATTAAAGTGCAGCAATTATATAAGCTTTCAGAGTCATATATGCATGAGTTTTAGCTTCTATGCATTCTAAATTATCTCATTTGTTTACTATGGCATATTAAGCCAATTAAAATCATTATAACTTTTACATTTTATAAGTTACATCTTAAATAAGTAAATTATTATAAAGAAAAACTCACATTTTGTTATCATAAAGTTCGTTTTTCATCATAATACCGCATTTACAGCAGTTCTACTTCCTGAAACAGGTTTACTTCTTGAATTTGCGACAAGTCTGTGAGAAATCAGGGGCCAAAGTTCAAAATGGCTGCTTTCAGCTTCTCTGTGCATTTTCTGAATGTTGAAGCTTTTAAAACGGCTCGAGGACACTATTCACGAGGATACCTATAACTTAAATTGTCTCTTATAACATTCTGGTGGGAATTTTAATAAAAGTAAGTGACAAACAATCATTTTGAATGCAAATGGATTTATACAGTGTAAAACCTTCTCGAAGTACTTCACAAGTCATTGCAGTCTCTATGGCAGTGAAACCAAACCTTCAATTATTTAACATAAACATTACTTATGTATGTTACAAACACATATCAGTATTATCAGAACCTTGTTACCTTAAAAAAAAAAAAAAAAAAAAAAAAAAGTACCTACATAGATATTTACTTGCTGTTTGTTTTAATAAAGTAAAACCTGAGACATATTACTTACAACTGCTTTAGTTCTAGTCAACTGCAGTTATATCATGACATATTATTTAATATCATGTATTTAAGCAATTTAGTCATAGTATAATATATAGCAGTAATACTTAAACAGCATAAATAATTTTAAAGAGATAATAGATTATTTTTCCCCTTTTTTCCTTCTTTTCATCCTTCCCCCCTCCCTGCCCTCCCTCTCCCTCCTCTATGTGTTTAGTTTAAAGAGAATGCTATTATTTAAAATAAGAAAAGAAAGGAAATATATCATATTACTAACCTTAGCTCTCTTTGTCACAAAAGAGAAACAAGTTGATTTATATCAGGTTATTTGTTCCTCATGAAAGTTTGATTATTCATAAAACAAACTTCAGTTCTTGCACATTAAAATAACTTTGTATAAATCATTAAGATATTTGTGGTTTTCTTGTAAATGCAGAAACTGTAATTAAAGAGTTCAAAGAAATATAAAACATGTCATTTGTTTTTTAGTCTTTTTTGTTTCTCTGATGTCTTCCAAGAAGTTCCTGTTGCCATTCTTTTTAACGAAGGACTTGCCCATTCCATATCCTCTATTTTATCTAATATTTTATTTTTTTTAATATACAACAAAGCAGAGTCCAAGTCTTCAAAAATTCTAGGGCCATCAGGTAAAAAGATTTTTAGTCTGGAAGGAAATAAAAGATGAGTTTTGAACTGTGCTTTCTTAAGCTCTCTTATTAATGGTAAAAAGACCTTTCTTTTTGATATTACCAAAGAAGAATAGTCATTGTCAAAGCGCACAGTTGCTTCATAAATTTTTATAGGTGATTTAGCCCATGCAGATTTTAATACCATCTCCTTGTCATAAGATGATAAAAATCTTACAATAACTGATCTAGGATACTTTTTATTTGTGTAAGAAATGGATAAAGACCTATGGGCTCTTTCAATGCCAAAAGAAAATGCCTCTGACAGATCTAAAGTTTTGGGAAGCCAAGTATTTAAAAAAGATGTAATGTTATTACCTTCTATATTTTCTGGCAGTCCAAAAATCCATATATTGTTGCGTCTGGATCTGTTTTCCAAGTCATCTAATTTGGATTGAAGGTGCATGTTTTGTTTCAATAAGAATTCTGTGTTTATTTCTTCTTCCTTAATTCTGTTGTCCATATCATTAAGTGTCTCTTCTATACCTGTTATCTGAGCTTTCTGATGTTGTAGATCTTGGTGTAGCACATCCATTTGTTTTGTGGTTTTCTCTATAAAGTTATCAATTTTAACATCCAGTCTGTCCATTTTAGTTGTTAGTTGCTGTATAGTTGATAATAATGTCTGAAGCTCTTTCTTAATGCTGGAATCCTGACTGTTAGCCTTGCTGGAACTCATACTGAACAGAAGTGATGAGAAAGAAATTTCCAAAAAGATTTCTGACAGGAAAATTAGTTAAATTTTCTTTCTTTTTTTGGATATTATTCAAGGTACTGATATTCCCAACATTTTTAGAAAGAAAATTATTCCATTAGTTGAATTTTGAAGTAATAATTTCCTGTTAATGTAGTTATGTTGGTGGAGCTGAAGAAATCTGCTGCTATCCTGTGTTCATCCTTGGCCACGCCCCCGGAAGCAATGACAGTTTTGACATAGTCTGAAAGCTATTTCATTCTTTTTTAATATTACATTCATAAAATCACAACAAAACGTTTAAAACTTCATACTCATCTCTGTTTGCTTATGTTAAAGAAATGTACATGCGATCTGATTATGTATGTAGGCATTCTAAATGCTAATATACAGCTGGTTCTGAGTCATTAACCTCACACATACTATGACTTAAACATGTTACAAAAAAAAAAAAAAGCATTTCTTCATTTATGTATTTACATTTGATTACCAGGAAGTCCAGCTGGGAAGGAGCCCATTTTCAGCAGAGGTCCAATGAGAAAAGCTCCAAAAGTAGGGCTTGTAAAATGCATAGCACTAATCATTCACTGTATTGTTAATAGTGTATAAATATAACATACTTTTCAATAAACACATAATTTTTGAAGTCGGCTATCGTGTGTGATGTTACCTTATGATTATGGATTATTTCTAAAAAATTACTTTTGTTTCTGTGGGGATATTTCCTTGTCATTTGTGTATTACTGCATAAAAACGTGCTGTGTAATATAAGCCTAATGCCACTATAGCTTTGAAGTAGACCTACTTTTGAATGATTTGAGCTGAAATTGCTGGTAACTTTTAGTAATCTGGTTCATCTTCTCAAAGCCATGCTGTCTGTTGGTATCAGTTACATAAAATACAGTTGTGTAAGTTGCACTTACCGACAGTAGTAGATGAGGAATAAGAGAGGCCACATGATAACAACTCACATAAGGATCTAAACAACAGTGGTATAAAATCCTTGATGGGTCCCTAGTCATTGGTTAGATGCCAACTAAAAATATTTTGCATTTGCTAATATATGATTTTCTAGTAGTAAACTATTGTGCCTCCTTCAATACCTGCAGCATGTCCTCATGAAAGAGGTGCCTAAAACGTATCAAAATTGAATCATCAAGCCGGTAAACTGAAGTTCTTTTATGCTGGGATGCATCAAACTCCCCTTGTCTTGTGTGAATAGATCCAGTCTGTGTGGAAGCTTACAGCAACTGCTCCTGGCCAATTCCATAAAAACATTGGATTAATTTTGTCTGGGCCAGAAAGGTGTCAGAACAATGATTTTTGGACAGCCTTTTGAAATCTTCAGAATGACCCTGGAAATCATTGGAAAGGGTGGAAATGGATACAGGAACATTCCTGGCCAGAAGAACAAAACAGCATCTGTTTTCCAGGCCTGCTTGCAGGACGTCCTAGGACAGAATCTGCTAATTTGTCTGTTTTGAAAGAAGGTGAATAGATTTGAGGTTCTGTCAGTCTAGAACAACTTCTGGAAGAACTTTTCACCGAGTTTCTATTTGTGAGGGTGTGCCCAGGACCTGCTTCACTTGTCTGGCACTATGTTTTACTGATAGTATTTAAGTGGCCTGAAAAGTTAAGGAGTGCTGTACAGGTAACTCCTAAACTAGCACTTACAACCAGCACAGAGGGTAGACCTGGTGCACCCCGGTTGTTTGTATACCACATCACCATGGCATTGTCTGTATTGATCTGCAGGAGGCTTGTTCATAAAGATGATGCTGAAACTTCATGGCATAAATCACAGCCAACATTTCTTTGATAACCAAACAAAGCTTTAGGCTGACTTCTGATCCTGTGGAGCCTCAGAGATGCATCTGCTCGAGGCAGAAAAAATTACTGAAATTTTTTTGGTTACTCTGGCTGTTTATATGCAGCCAGAGTGACATTGTGGGTGGAAGCTGAGTGGTTCCTGTATCTTTGGCAGGATACAACCCATACGCTATTGCTGCACTGAAAATAGGGAACATACATTGTGCTGGTCAGCTTTGATGCAAATCCTGCCAGGGGGTGAACTGAAGCAGTAGCTTTGAATAGTGATAGCAGTGGTGTGCTACAGTAGTAAATGCTTTGTGTTATGTTTGAACAGGCTGTTTATGAATACCTCAACATGAATGTTTTATGGTCACTAATATTAAGGAAAATACATTATCAGTCTTTTTTTAATTTCTTCAAGTCTTTTGGGTTTCTAATACCATGATGGGAATATTCTGGACCCATTTCCTAAGTCAAAGTATGATTAAAGTTCATGAAATTAGTATTGCTTCAATCTTTGATGTCAGCCAGAAGTGCTCTTTGCAGCACCCACAATGTGCCCAGTAATGACTCCTTCTGCAATTCATATTGAGTTACATGTATTGGTAATATATCTAAATATGATTGTAAATTCTTTTTTTATAAGACCCGTTGCTCCTACTACTACTGGAACTGTCTGGGTATCTTTCTTCCACATTGCTCTTGTTTCTGCCTGCAGATCCTGATATTTTATGACTTTGTGTCTCTCTGAAATCGCCAAACCCTGTGACTACAGTGTCTTGCATACAATGATCAATGCTAGTCTTGTCTTCTTTTCTTGAACCACTATTTCCAGTTTTCTAGCATCTATCTTTTGAACTGTTGGTAATGGATGATCCCATGTGATGTAGACTTCATTTTCTATGATGCTTTGTGGCTCATGTTTCCAGTGTTTTTCGGCCATTTCAGTACCATAATGTTTGCACATTCCCCAGTGAAACAGTCTCGCCACATTATTATGCCTTTCAGTATATAGTGCTTCTGCCATTAGTATGTCGCAACCAAAAATGAGGTGTGCAGCTGTTTCCAATTCGGTTTTGCAAACATTTTCATTTTCAGCAGTGTGCTGTTACCAATGTTACAGCAGTACTGGTACAGAAGTTTATGACAAAATGTTATATTCTGGAGCAGTGCACACATTTTGCAATGTTTCCTCTTAATTTCATGAAGGTATTTTTGCCATTAATTATTAGTGTCTTTTTATTTATTTTATTTTTTTTATTTTATTTTACATGTGTTAATCTTGTTGTTGTCTTTATTTCCTTTGAAACAGGATTGCCACCATAACTTTACAGGTATGACACAGCCCACCAGCTCACTACTTAACATTTTCTCATGCTCACAATTAACATTCTCATTGAACACAAGTTGTAAATACAGAAATTAGGATTCTACTCATTTGCACTGCAAAAACAAAACAAGTATACACTAATCTTTCAATTGTGTAGTCATGCTCATAAAGCAGTATTACAATGTCAGTAACTGATGTTCCCTTATCCTGCCTGCATGTGGTCATAAAAGTGTCATTTCAGTTCTATAGAAAGTACACACACAATGGTATGTCTCCAGAGTCCAGTGTATCCTGCAGTAGCAGATGAGTGGTTGCAATGTATTCAAACTCCTTATAACAAGATCACTGCAGTCAGTGATAAGTTACTGACCTGCTATAAAATTTCACTTTTACCTTATCTGCATTCCAGTGAATAAGAAACGCTGTGAGGTGGTGGATCAGAACAGTTGCCACACTTAGCAAAAAAGCATGCATTTTTGCCAGTTATATTTGCATTGAAAACTTTGACTTACTCATCATATGGTTGAAGTTGACTGTCTGTACCAGACATACAGACAATTTAACTATTGCTACACCCTTACTATGCATCATACCGCTTGACCACTCAGTGCAAGAAATATGGACAAAGTTCAAAATAATGGGGGAACAAAGGGCCAAAAATAGGGACAAATATTAAAAATTGCTCCTAGTTGCTAGAAAAACAGGTTTTGAATTATGTATTTTCTGAAGTATACAAAGTGTTACAGGAGCTTGTATCTGTCATTATTTATTATTATTTAGTGCCTTCAAACCTCAATAATTTGCCAGAAAACCACAAATTTTATGACGTTCAAACCAAAAATCTGGACACTCTGTGAAAATCTGGACAGTTGAGAGGTATGCTATGCATAGCTATTGTGGCAACTTCAGATTTTCTAGTAGCCTAGCTATTCTATTGAGAATAAAAACACAAGTAAGAAAAAGATTAAATATGTTTGTACTTGGGCATCCTTACTCATATAATTTTGGAGAGACCATTTCACAGTCAGACCACATTCTGCCACTCAAGTCTGAGTGCTATCCCTCTGTTGTTATACAATGTGTCATACTGGGAAGGCCTTGATTCTTCACATGTATAGAGAACTTGGCTCTGTACAAGGTCAGAAAGAATTTCTGAATTCCCCTCATATGCTAACAATTGCTTGGGGGGGGGGGGCAGGAGCGGCCCTAGGTCAGCTGGTGCCCTAGGCAAAAGGGCTCCACGGCGCCCCCAACACATTACCTGGTGCCCCTATCCTGGTCTACCTACACCAAATAAATACTGGAAAAGTGCCCCTGCTAGACCGGCGCCGTAGGTGGCCGCCTAGTTGGCCTATGCCTAAGGCCGGCCATGGGGGGGGGGGTAGTTGGATAGGCTTATCTCAGTAAAGTTTGGCTAAGTAATGTAAGGCTACAGCCTGGGGGGATAGGCTGTAGCTTTAAATTCCCTAGTAGAACTTTACTGAGATAAGCCTATCTAACTAAGGGGGAGATAGTTGGATAGGCTTATCTCTGTAAAGTTTGGCTAGGGAATTTAAGGCTATAGCAAAGGCAGACCACATAGAGCACCACTCATCACTCCTCCTTATCAATCCCCATTGAGCAGGTATGAGATTAAAGCAATTTATTTTATTTGAGAAACATTATAAGTAAACAGCAAAATTAAAAATCCACAACTGTAATATGGCATGTACATATATTAACATTAACAGCACTACACTTTTAGTAAATCTGTGTATTTGACTATTGTCACTTAATGAACATTACAGTTATCTAAAACATCACAAATGCTAATCTGTACTAAACTTCACAATGGAAAATGAGCTGTACTTGGTAATGCTTTGAAGGCAATGCTGCAAAATGTCAATAGCAATGTGTACTCGCAGTGTAGCAGTATACATTACCAAGTGACATCAGCTATGATTACTGCTACACAGCAAGTATCATTCCACACCTTCCTTTTGGCTGTCTTGCTGAACAAGCCTCATTGATGGTATTAGATAACAATTCATTCTGAATAAGCTGGTAGTTACAATGTGACAGAGGTAGCAGTTATTCTACAGAACATGTGTACAACGTTTACCACACTACCACCAATAAAATAAAGACCACAAACAAATTACAAAATTTTCTTCACCCATTGACCCTAAAGTGGGTTGTGTGCTGAATGTTCACTTGTGACCTTTTTCACATGCCTTAATACATCTAATAACCCAAGCACTATAACAATAAACACATTATAGCCATGAAGGCATATTAAACAAACTGAAAGCATTGCTTTTAGAGCACTCTCAAATGCAAGAAATGTATTTTGCTTTTCTGGAGATTGCCTCTTCCTCAGGGCAATGTACCTAGAAGGAATTACATGAAAAATAAGAACAAGTACTACAACCTTGATCATAAAAAAACATTTACCATGTAAAAATGAATTAAAATAATTGAACATTTTTGCTATGGCTACCAATGTAATCTGTCCATTCTGGATTACTCATTGCTGTTTCTGTCTGCATCCATTTCATTGCAGTCCTTTTCATATTAATTGGATGACACAGTTTCTGGAGTTATCAATGGAATACATAGTGTTGGAGACAGTGTGCCTAAGGTTTTGCTTCTGTTTGCATTCATCAATGTACACCAAATGCACGTGTTTGTGTTGCAATGCTCCATTCCCTCATGGATTCAGTCTGCAATCTTCATTCTTCCAATACCTTTGTTAAGAAAACATTATTCCAAATGCATTGCTGAACTGTCACTTACTTTGCAGATTTTGAGTACAGTGGCAACAACTACTACCCCTGCTTACAACTGCACAAGCTACTAGCACTGCCTAGAACTGCACAAACTACTACCACAGCCTACAACTGCACAAACTACTACCACTGCTAAGAACTGCAAAAACTACTAACAACTGCACAGACTACTACCACTGCTAGCAACTGTATAAATTACCATTCCTAACAACTGTACAAACTACCACCACTGCCAACAACTGCACAAACTACCACTCCTAACAACTGCACAAACTACCACCACAACTTCATAAACTACAACCACTGCCAACAGCTGCACAAACTGCTACCACTGCCTACAACTGCACAAACTGCTACCACTGCCTACAACTGCACAAACTGCTACCACTGCCAACTGCACAAATTACCACTCGTAAGAAATGCACACACTACTACTGCTGCTAACAACTGCACAAACTACCACCACTATGTACAACTTCATAAACTACAACCACTGCCAACAGCTGCACAAACTGTTACCACTGTCTACAACTGCACAAACTGCTACCACTGCCTATAACTGCACAGACTGCTATGACTGCCTACAACTGCACAGACTGCTACCACTGCCTACAACTGCACAAACTACCACTAACAGTAGCAAAAACTACTACCACTGCCAACAACTGCACAAACTACTACCACTGCCTACAACTGCACAAACTACTGCCGTTGCTAACATCTGTGCAAACTTCTTACAATTAATTATTTATTTTTCAAAGATGTATATGTCTCCATAGCCACTGGCTTTTAATACCACTGGCGATTTACTTAACAGTTGCATGTCATTAAATCTAATGCTTAGAATGTGTGGTACTTGCATGGTGATGTACACTTCTGCTGTCTGCATGCCAGAGTTCAAACTACTAAGATTTTTCAAGAATGATGATATTAGATGTATATTCATGGTCAAATATATGACTTATGATATGGGTTTCCCTGCTGAACTGAGTAGCACATCTTGATATGTCATCACTTTTTGCTGCAGGTGGTGATGTCTACAAAATATTTGCCAATAGTTCATCTTGCTCAGCGGTAGCCAAGTATCACTTAGTAGGCCAAGATCACTTACAGCTCTATAATACACAAAATATATGATTTAGTGTAATTGTAAAGGCAAGGAAAGTTGCACAAACACAACAAAAAGAACCTTGTCTGTCTACCCATCCATCCCTCTTAACTGTCCAGATTTTCAATGTATGTCCAGATTTTTGCCTCGTATATTTGATTTGTTCCTCATAAAATTTCAGGTTCTCCAGCAAGTCATGGATGATTGACAACACTAAATAATGAAATCTGTGCCTATTTTGGGCCTTAGTCTCCTATTGCTGTAGGCCTTGTCCAGATTTCTTGCTCTATGAGGTTGAGAGGTAGATCGATAGATAGACAGACAGATAGGTAGATGTATGGCTACTTAATCTAGCTACCAACCTACCCATCCTTTTGTTGACCAGGTTAGTCCCACTATGCTAGTGACCTCTTTTCAGGAGAGGCCTGAGGTGGTATTTACATTATGACTACTAATCATCATCGTCAACCCCCATATTCCCATTTTCTACATGGGGTTGAGGTGTTGTATTAACTTTTGCCATCTGTCTCTGTTCAATGCCACTGTCCTCCCTGTCTCTGTTCAATGCCACTGTCCTACCTTCTTCGACACTCATACCTGATTGTTGCAGTTCTTCTCCCACACAATCCATCCACCTCTTTGCAGGATGCCCTCATTTCCTCTTATCTTCTACCTGTTTGTTCCAAGTCTGCACATGTGCCCTACCACTATCTACCTTGGTCATCACTGGCTTGAAAAGTGGGTATAAAATGGAGCAGTGTATATATATATATATATATATATATATATATATATATATACTTGCATATATGTGTGTGTGTGTATGCAGAGGGTGTGGGGGGATTGCAAGGGTGCTTGTCCCTCTACAAAAAATATTAGTTTTATTTTTTTCTTATTTTCAAGTATTTTAGTTTCAGTCTAAAATGATTGTTCTTTAGTATTTCCTTATCAACATCCACCGTTTGATGAGACATGCACACACACACACACACACATATATATATATATATATATATATATATATATATATATATATATATATATAGGGACAAAGAAAGACTATCTCATAAAACATTGAATATTGCCTCCTGGGAATTTGCAGTACAGTGGGAAGTCAGAATCTGCCCTTTCCTCACTGTTGTGTGATCTCAGATATGGTATATACAATTAGTTGGGTGTGCGTGGCTCAATGTATTAAGTTTTATTCTGCTGAGACTGATCTTTTGAGGTTTGACATTCTGCTATTTTGATACATGTGGAGGCAGGGTACTGCACTGCAAAGTAGTGAGTACTCCTTTCCCTGGAAAACATTAATAAGTGCCCTGTTATGCAGACCTGGTTCAAGACATTTGAGAGCACCCCATAAGTGAAGGATTTCAACATCCATCACATGTTCTGACCCACTAGATGAAAAAACCAAAACGGACCAGCATGTAGGATGTGAAATCTTAATAATAGTTTATTGCTTCAATAAATCCATGTGTCAGCAATGGTCAAAACCATGCTGAATAAGCAAACCGGTTTCGGCTAATGTTAGCCTTTTTCAATGCCAAATATCCATGAAAATGGAACATCACCATTTTGAGACATACTTATAGTCCCTCTCTTAAAGAGACATTGCCCATTATGAATGAATACATAGTACCAACTAATTTCAAATATACACATAATCCACCCCCCATGTTCAAAAATCCATTATATATTTTAAACAAAAAATACAAATTAAAGTATAAATATATGTCATCCAGGAAATTCAGGCAGATATAAACCTCTGTTCAAACATTATAGTTGGTATAATAATTATAACAAATATACCAAGTATAACCCCAAGCAAATAACCTGCCATTATAAATCTGTACACAATGCATATAAGGCTGGAATATATAGTTTGTTGTAAACACATAAGACCACCCATACTGAATATTTTAAAAAAATATACATACGGCCTGGTTATTTGCAACATAAATAATAGAAATGAACATATGCATGCAACCTGCTAAGTTGGTTCCAATGTATTCAATCCTGGTCTAAAAAGACCCCCTAACCTGATAATCCATTTATACTCCATATCATTGAGTTTCTTGTGCCATCCTGCTTTTATTTTTCTGTGTAAGGTAATTCTATCTATAATAATAAATGTAAAATGAGCAGAAGTGTGTTCCAGGGTGTGTTTATACAGAGCGTTGGTCATACGTTTGTTTTTAATCGCACTAATATGTTCACAAACCCTAAGTTTAACAGGCCTGGAGGTCTGTCCCACATAAAATGCGGAGCAGTTACAGGTGGCCAAGTATACAGCCCAGTCCGAGCTACAATTAGAAAACATCCTAATCTCAAAAACCTGGGATGTATTTCTACTAGAAAACTCACTAGTTTTGGGCATGTGTTTGCAAAATGAACAATGACCACATGGAAAACTTCCCTTCAATGTTCTTCCCTCCAAAGTGGTCTGTGATGGGTTATTTGAACTATGTCTCTTATAGTGAGTTAGAAAAGAATTTAAATTTCTACCTCTGCGGTAAGAAAAAGAACACTGTTGGGGTAATATACGGTTCAGGATTTCATGAGAACGTAAAATGTCCCAGTGTTGATTGATTATATCAACAAATCGATTAGTATTAGCCCCATATGTGGTGACTAGCCTCAAAGTAGAATTGTTCCGTGACCTAGACTTATGCTGTTGTTTAGATTTATATTGCAATAAATCAGAACGTGATGAATTGTTAACTGTTTTCAAAGATTTGAGAATGATATGTTTTTGATATCCACGATCAACAAATCTATTGACAAGCTCATCACAAGAATTAGAGCCATCCTCAGGAGAAGAACATATTCTTTTCATCCTCATAAATTGAGATTTGGGGATGTTGTGGATGATGTGGCGTGGATGACAACTATCCGCATGTAGCAGAGTGTTGTACTGAGGAAATTTCCTATAGACCGATGTAGCTAAAGTATGGTCCTGAAGTCTGGTAACCAAAACATCCAAAAACACAATGCTACCATGTTCTATATTGGCTGAAAATCGAATTCCAAAACTGTTGTCATTTAAATAGTCCACAAAATTGGAAAGTTGTTCCTTGGTTCCACGCCACACCATCCAACAATCATCCAGATATCTTCTCCAAATATCAAGATCTAACAAAAAGGAGTTGTGATGTGTATCATATATATATGTGGCCTCAAAGTAACCCATGAACAGATCGGCATATATGGGGGCAAAGGACGCCCCCATTGCAGTTCCATTGACTTGCCAATAAACTTGGCCGTTGTAATGAAAAATGTTTTTACTTAATACAAATTTGGTCTATTTGGTCAAAAAATTATTAAATTCTGTAGAATATAATTTTGATTTGTAAAGCCAATATGAAACAGCTAGAATGCCTAATTCATGTGGTATACTGGTATATAATGAGGCCACATCAAGGGTACACAACCACCACGAGGATTCCAATTGTGAATCTTGAACTATATTAAGAAACTCCGTTGTGTCCTGTATACGTGATCGAATATGTTTCAATAATGGCTTTAAATATACAGTAAGGAAGCTGGATAAAGGTTCAGTTAAAGAACCACGCCCAGAAACAATAGGTCTACCTGGGGGGTTTTTTGCATCCTTGTGGATTTTTGGTAACATATATAGGTATTGGGGGATAGGTTCCTCCACCTGTAATTCCTTAGCTACCTTTTCCGTAATTACCCCCTGAATAGTAGACACTTCCAAAAACTTGTCTATTTCAGCCTTGAAACGTAAAGTAGGATCCAACTTTAGCTGTTGGTAATAGCTAGTGTCAGACAATTGTCGAAGAGCTTCGTTATTATATGTTTGATAGTCCATTACCACTATGGCACCTCCTTTATCAGCCATTGTAATGACTAGCTGATGATTATTTTTAAGATCTAATAAAGCCTGTCTTTCCATATGGCATAAATTGTTAAATTGTGGTTGATATACATTGGCATAGTATAACTCCTTCATGATACATTCCCTGAAAATAGAAACATGTTTATTCATTGGAGCAACAAAAGTGGATTTTCTGAATCTAAATTCAGTAGATCTTTGAGAATCATTCTTATCTGAAAAAAATATTTTCAGATTAAGTAATCTACAAAAATTGTTAACATCATTTAATAAATCATGTTCCGGAACCACAGAACTTGGAACAAAGTTCAATCCTTTATTCAAAAGTGTGATCTGAGTAGGGGAAAGAACAGTAGAAGAGATGTTATGAACATTATTAATTATTGTATCATTTGTTGTAACAGATTCTGTAGAGTTGGAGTATTTGAACCTAGATCTATGTTTTCTGCCCCCCCTCCTCCTACCCTTTGACCTAAAGGGGGCATCTGTTTTCTTTTCGCCACTGGGGACGCCTGACGTGAGGACACTTCTCCATCTGAGGTGGAATAAGTTTCTTCCTCAGAAGTAAAATCTGAGGAGGTATGTGGGTATCTAAGAATTGACCTAGGTCTTTTCTTATTGTTATTACCCCTCTGAGTAATCTTAGGTTCACTGAATCTAACTGTTTTTTGACTAATAAAGGGCTTTCCTTTTTCATAATCCATGAGATCGCGCTGGAATTTATTGATCTTTCTTTTCATCAATTGTTTTTCAAGAATAGACAAATCTTTAGCCAAATTGGAGATATGCTGAGAGTAATACTGCTGCTTGTTGAATTGTTCAGCCTCCAAGCACAAACCTTGAATGTCTGACAAATTAATAGAGATAGTTCTATCATAATATTTTAACAAACAACCTACAAAAAGCACGGATGCTGAATGTTGTGCATCTGCCCAATCTTTAGATAACTCCTCATCAATATGTGCCACCAAAGGTTGTAGCCGTACCTTCAACCCCCTTGGTGTGATGTTCTTGGCTTGATAAGCCTTGAACAGCTTCATGTGCCAAACATTCGTTCGTGAGATTTTCATCTGTCTTCCCAATTTAGTAAATATATAGCTACATTTTTGTTCATCATTGGTTATAGATTCAGTTATATTTGAACTGGCATTAGTGGTCAGGCCAAACACCTCCAAATTGTCCTTATCAGCTGCCAATCCATGTAAGGTGTCATTTAAATCCATTCTGGAATAATTCAAAAAAGCCAATGTGATGAAAAAACCCCCAATATTATAAAATTTCTGAAACAGTCACAGACAGAAAAAACTTTTTGGAACAATCACAGACTGAAAAAGGGGGATCTATCTATTATTAGAAAAAATATTCTATAAACCTTTCTAGAACATTATAGTCCAAACCAAAAACCAAGACATCCCATATGCACCATAATAGAAACCCATATTATTATATGTAACAAAAGGTACATGGATATCTCTGGCAATAATCATGGACTCCCCCAGTATCGTAATACTAATAAATGGGACACAACCTCAAAGTAAACCAATATCCTGATAAAAAATATAAAAATAGTTTGACATGTTCAAAGAGACAAAAATAATCAAAATAAACCAGAATGACCTTCGTCTCATCTGGTAAAAGATATAACCTATGTTAGACCAGATTGAAATGAGCCAGATTGATTATAATTATTTAAATTGTATTGTTTTCAAACCAGATCAACCTTCATCTCCTCTTGTGTAAATGATTCCCAACTTCAAAAAAGTAAGAATGATTGTTACAAACCAGAATGACCTTCGTCTCATCTGGTACTGATATAATCCATATTAAACAAAATTCAAATAAGCCAAAAAAGGTATTAAACCAGAACGACCTTCATCTCATCTGGTATAATATTGGACAATGTTGCCCCCCAACAAAATTATTTGAGTCTCCTTATTCTGAACTCAAAATGTGGTGAATACAATGTAAAACATATTTCAACCACACATAATCAAACAAATATAATAAATTTTGTGCCCAAATATTTACTGCTGTAAATGTTCCAGAAAAATTCAATCCAATAGAAAATACAGTTAGTGTGTCTCAACCAATAATGCCAGTTTGATATCTAAAAAACAGTTTCGAACAGTGTAATTCCTACCACCTGTATCTAATAAAACCCAAAAGAAACCGGGTCTATCTAATACACTATGTAATGACACTATATAGTGAATAAATAGTGTCCAAAGCCCGCAATTCCCTAGTTTAAATAACCTGTAATCCTAATAGTTACACTGACCGGCCCATACCACTATTATAAAATAGTAGACCGATCATAGTTGTCATTCCCACAACCGCAAAGTTTCACTGACCGGCCCAAAACACTGTAAAAAACCCAGTAGACCGATCGTAATGATCATCCCCCACAAACTCAAAATGAAACTCTGTTTAAACCATGCGACATGAATAAACCTTATAACTTGAATATAACTCCTGCATATCATATATGCAAGACCTTATGCCACTATGAAACCCCTGCCCAGAGTACAAAAAACTTATCTACAATCATGTAACATACATATATTCACAATAAACACATTATAGTAGTGTAAATATGTCCATGAAAAAACAACCAAGAAAGTCAAAATGGCCCCCGCTCCTCAGAATACAAAAGGAACTGTTGTTACACAAATGTCTCCAGTTTAAAAATACACATTTAAATAGTCCAGTCTTAGATCGAAATGCTTGAGTAATGTCCCGATGCCAATAATGACATACAATATGAAATGTTTATAGTTCTCTTGTCGGTAAGGAGCTGTAAAAAAACGATAACGCTCCTCAAAGTTTTAGAATGAAATCATTCCCAACAGTACCTTATAAACATAAGCATATATTTCCATGAGCTGTTCGATCAAAAATGGACCGCGGAGATTGTTGCCAAACAGTAAATCCCGAACCATCCGATCATTGAGTGAAGCCGCCAACTCCAAACCTCATGTGTGATTCAATGTCCAGGCCCCGCAAGATGTCTTGAAAAATAATAAAATGAGCCCAAACCCAACGGCGACAAAACTCCATGAAAAATGGATCTATCAGTATGGGTAGAATTCAAATGCCCACTAGATGAAGACACTAAATGTGGCACTGTCTCAGTATGTGTAAAAAAACAGACCACCTCCCTTAACAAGACCCCTTATCACACTATGTCCCTGTCAGCCTATAACTCCTATCTAACTGAGAGTGTCCTATGATTAACAGAGTCCCCATATAATAAGCTAAACACCATTCTCCTTGTGAGTCTTCAGCTAAGTCTCCATTAACTGGGAGATATATACATCCTCTTAACATCTATGCATAGTAATTCTGGAATTCATCTCTGCAACAGTTAGCCCACACACCACCCAGGGGTGTAAAAAAATCCTGGATTTGGTCCTTACCCATATGGGAAATCTCTGTTCCCTATCAATTTTAACTCCCTCTCTGATCACTTGGACCACAAAGTAGTCACTTTCACCTTAAGACTTAAGTCAGAAGTATCCACCAATACCACTGTTTTCAGGGATTATGCCTAGGTTAATCTACTGAAACTTCAATGATGACCTATGTAAATTCAACAACTTCTTCCAACTCAGTGACTGTACTGCTTGATTACTGCCGAATTCTACACATATTTGAATTTGGTGTTGTATTTAATGCCCTCAATGGCATGAACTTCCTCAATTTCTGCTATCTTATCAATTTCATATGCTACACTCTATTCTTTATAAACCCTCCTTCTGTCCATCTCTATCTTCCTTAGTCTCCATCTACATCCCATCCCGGACCCTCCGTACTTCTAACCAACAATTACTTGATATCTACCATCCAAAAAGGTCAGTAGGCAAACAACTCTACAAACACTCCCTTGTCCATGCTTGGAACAAACTTCCCCTTAACTTACGTTCAATCTCCCACACCTCACACGTTAAAAATGAACTAAAAGCTTATTTTCTCAATTCCAGAACCTGCCCTTGCCATGACCCTACCTAGTCTTCCTTCCCTTTATGTACCATCAAAAGGACCATACGTAGTACCTCATTATACCTCTCTCTCCAATGTGTCTACTATCCATTTGCACAATTTTATACAAACAAAAAATGTTTATTGTTGACCTATTGAATTATATCAGTGTAAAATTGTTACTTAGATTCTTTTTAATGCAACTTTAACTTTATGCATGTAACCCAACATATGTGAATCTTTTTGCTATAACTGCTATTATATCAATATTGTTTAAAATTGTACTTGTTTAAAATGTACTACTGGAGCTTTTCTCCATGTGTCTCCACTGAAAATGGGCCACAAGCCCAGTTGGACAAACCAGGTTAACAAATGTCAATAAATAAATAAATAAGATGCAGGTATTCAAAGTAAACTTCTATGATGAAAGCAAAATATAAACAGGTTCCTTGATCAAGTCAACCAGAGTCAGATATTAGGTAAAAATGGTCACCCAACCAAATGACAACCACAAAGCCTTGTTTGTTTATGTTAGAATCCATAGAAACAAAATGCGGCACTGTGCAGAGCTATCCAGTACTCACACCCAGATCACACAGACAATCTACTAGCAGTTAAATTTAGTTCTAACATCATCCACTAGTTAGTTTTAATTTAAACCACTAGTTAGTGTTAACTTCACCAACTCTCTCCTCCTACATTTCTAGCTCTCATATACTCATCTACTCCCCCCCCCAACATTTGAACAAGTCCTGAAGACATTATTCAAGGCCAAGAACACTGCCTCTATCAGGCTAGCTAACATACCAGTCTGCTTACTGGTCAGCTTGAAACAGAACCTGTCAGACTCCCCAAAGGAGGCTATTCAATGTCAACTTCCAAACAGGCTTTGTGCCGAACAAATAGAGTATAACAGCTGTCATCCCCTTGCACAATGTTGGGATCTCAGTGGTGCTGGGAAAATATAGACTCTTTTTTGACCAGCCTTATCCTGAAACGTATCGAAAGAATCATTATGGAACAAATAAATAAGGACATAGGTAACATAGAAACCCTTGTAACAAACCATTTAAGATTTGATAAAGGTAGATCCTGCCAACTTAACCTAGTTGACCTCTTTGAAAAGGTTACTGAGGCAATGGGTGACTGCAAATTGGTGCCCACTGCATATCTGAACAGCAAAAACGTATTCAGCACCATCCTACACTCAGAGATTATAATTTAACTGGGTTAATCCATTTATACTACCTCTGTATCACAGTGGATAGCAAATTGGATCACAGTACCCAGAAAATTAGGGCAGGAAGCTCTACCTCATCAAAAAAGACCCTGTCACCAGCAATGCATTCCAGGCTTCAGGCCATGAAACTCTGTCCACTTTGGCATTTACTTCTCAGTGGTGAAAGCTACTGCTAAAGATTTATAGCCAATCAAGTTTGCAGATGACTGTAAACATGGTGCCATCATTAACTTCCCAGAGGATACCAAAATCCTCCAAGAGGCCTTTCTCAAATCAATAGCTGGTGACAAAACCATCCACTAAAACTGAATGCCAATAAATGTATGATTATATCCTACAGAAAGCAAGAAGTGCCTTGTAACTAAGACTGACAACACACCTCTGAAAATTGATAAAATAGTTAGGGACTTTGGAACATATGATGTAGCGAATGAGCTGGTCTTTGTTCACCATGTTCCTAGTGTAAACGTTTTCATTGCACGGCTTATTACTAAACATATGTATTCCAAGTCCAAAGATGTGATCGTTTGTCTGCATTCTGCACTCATCAGCTGAATCACTGATTATAATCCTCCCTTCATTATGTACCAATCCAAAAATCTGACCCAACTTTAATGGCCACAATGCTTTCTTACTAAGAAAATTAAGGGCCTATATCATAAAAAAACAAACCATCTCAAAGTCCTGTCCCTTCTCTCAGTGTCATATAGGCTACTTCATGTTCAGAGCCCATACTGTCAGACTTACTGCACATTCCCAAGTCTAGTGGGGCCATCAACACCTGATCAAGAGATCTAGGTCTCTTTGTGACACAAGTGGAACATGTTGAAGGGACAGATATCCCTATCACAGAGAATACCACTTCTTTGTAACTGCACATAAAGCAACGTACTTCCCTTACACTATACAAATGTAATCTGGACAAATGAATGGGTAACCACAAATCCACCTCTTATTTAGCATTCCTCCCTCATAGATAAGGGTAACATGTAAATGTTTTGCTTGTCTCTGACTTATTCATATCCAAATTATAAAGGGTGAAGAATTCAATGCAACATATGGCTTGGCTTCTAAAGATACACATGGATCAATAGCCTAGTGAGTACCTATGAATCTAAAAATATGTAGCTATGTAGGGTGCACTGGGTGATTTATGGTGCACTTACCTACTAAGTATCCATGTGTTATCCTATCATAGAGGAGGTAGCGGTACCGCAAACAAATAGAACCCAATTAATTAAAGTAGGTGGGCTCTTACTCTTCCAAAAGACCTGTCACCAGTGATGTATGGCAGGCTTCAGTCATAGAGCCACTCCTCTTTGGCATTTGTGGTTATTATGGGCACATGCAGGATGCCGGACTGAGATGTTGATGTTAAACCTACATGTACCACGGGACCAAACCACGCCAACCGTGGGTAAATTTAGCATTACCCACACCCAGGCGTGGGTTATTGCTATAATATCCTAGTTAACAAATTTAGTGCAAATTTTACTGCCCCCACAGTTAAAGCTATGCAACAGATTATACAGTCACAGGAAACCCTGTGGGTCCAGAAGACATACCAGGTTGTGTGATCATTAGTAACAAAAAAGGCATATCAAAACCCACAACTTAACCTGTTTAATCTGAGCTTCTCCATTAGTTACATTGCCGAAACCTGGAAAACAGCCATTGTAGTGTTGTTACATAAGGGTGGCAAAAGAACAGACACTGCTAACTACAGATCTATAAGTTTCACTAGCCTCATAATTAATGTTTTGGAATGTATTATCACAGACCTCATTAATCTGCACATTGAAACTGTTAACCCTGAACCCTCAATAGTTTAGCTTTTTCCTACCTCTTTAACCTCAGTAATGTCTATGAAAAAGTCACTGAAGCAGTGGATAGCAGTGGGATGGTACATTCAGCACCATCTGGGCCTGGCCAAAACCTTTGCCACTGTTCTGCATGAATACATTATTGAGAAACCTGTAAATATAAATCCTTACATTGGACAGTTGATATCTAAGTGGCTCTCTAACAGAACCCATGAGATTATATTTCCAGATCTGTAAGCAAAAAGGTTATCACTGTTGTACCACAGGGCTCTGTGCTAGGCCCTGTACTATTTGGTCTCAGTTTCTCAGACCTTCAGATAAGAACTCAGCCTACAGTTATCTACATTTATAGATGACTGTAAACTGGGACGGAGGTGGAGGTGTGTCCATATTCATTAAGGATATCCACACCCCCAGGCTAGTTGCACAGCATAATGCATCCGAGGTTATCCAAGTGCAACTAACTCTGGGCAAAACTGCAATCCAAATTGTAGCTTGCTACAGATCCATCACCATGCCCCAGGATTCCCACTCCTGTTTTCTTGATATACTGGAAAATAATGGGGTTCAACCAAACACCCTAATAATGGGCAATTTCAACTACCCCACCATTAACTGGGAAAACTACTCATGTACCAACTCCTTCACTCAACGCTTTCTGGAGATCATAAATTCCAATCCACTGGATCAACTTATCCACACCCTCACCAGGGGCAACAATATCCTAGACCTAGTCATTACCAACATGAGAGACTGGTGTTCCATACCTGAAATCAACTCCTCATTGGTCAGATCCAACCATAAGCTAATCACACTAGATATCTGCATCCCGCCCCCACCCACCATTAAGGAAACCACTGTAAAAAATTTCTCCAAAGCCAACTTCATGCTTCTTAAGACAGTCGTGGCGAACTTCATGACACCCATGCAGATGGACAATACAGTTATGACTGCTGAATCCTACACAAATGCACTCTATAATCACTTACACGAGTGCATGGATCATGCTATCCCAAACAGAACCAAGACGGTATCCTCCAAAAAAGGAAGTCAATCTGGCGGTCCCCTGCCATAAACAAACTCTTCAACAGAAGGAAGAAACTGTTGCAAAAGAGAGTAAAATCCGACGAGTGGAGGAGCTCCCTGGTCAGCCTCAGTAGGAAGCTGAGATCCCTTATAAGATCCTCCAAAGCTAGCTATGAAAACAAAATCACCATTGATTCTAAGGGTAACCACAAAGCATTCTATAGCTATGTCAAGAATCTCAATGGCAACACCCAGATCTGCTCTGAGTTAAAGCACAACGGCACAAAAATTACAGAACCAAATGATACTGCCAACATCCTGGCAGATAGGTTCAGTGCTAACGTTACCCCCCCCCTCACCCCCTAAAGGGCCCATATCTATACAGGAAGAATGCAGAGTCCCTGTAATCACATTTATGCAGGTAAAAGCTGCATTCTCTAAAACCAAAAACACAGCATCCATGGTACGGGACAACATTCCAGGCTGCATTTTACACGAACTTCAGAACAAACTGGCTCCCCACCTAAGTACCATGTTCAATCATAGTCTCACATCAGGCTTTGTGCCCACTGAAGAGCGCACAGCAACAATTATCCCACTCCACAAAGGGGGAGCCACCACTGATTCTGGGAACTATTGCCCTATTACCCTGACGAGCCTGGTCTGCAAGGCCATGGAACGTATCATCATGGAACTCATAAACAAAGACATTGGTAACCACCAAACTCTGGACCCAACCCAGTTCGAGTTTGTGAAAGGCAGATCATGCCTTCTGAACCTGATCGACTTCTTTGAGGCAGTCACCAAAGCCATAGATGAGGGTAAGGTGGTTCACACAGCCTATCTTGACCTCGCACAGACATTCAACACCATTCCCAATTCTGGAATTGTAACTAAACTCACTAAACTAGGTAAAAATCCATAAGTCACAAGATGGGTTACCAACTGGCTCATTGACAGAACCCACACTGTAAAAGTTGCAGACTCCAAATCTGACTTCAAACCCGTGACAAGTGGAGTACCACAGGGTTCAGTCCTGGGACCTCTCCTGTTTGGTATCTACTTCTCTGAAGTACTAACACAGAAGGCCTCTGGCTAATGAAGTTCGCAGATGACTGCAAACTAGGAGCCATACTTGAGTCCCCAAATTATGTGGACATCCTACAGAAGGGCCTCACTGAGACAGATGCCTGGTGTCAGAGGCATGGCGTCAAGCTCAATGCCAAAAAGTGCATTGTCATCCCCTTTGGTAAAAACTCTGCACCCATGAACTACCATAAAAATGGCAGTCTACTTAACACCGAATGTGTGATAAGAGATACTGGGACCCAGGTGAACAATGGTCTCTCCTTTGATAATCACATCGCCACAGTAGTCAGGAAATCCTTCTATGTGATACAACTCATCACAAAAGGGTTCTCATCCAGGAAAAAAGAAGTCATTGTTCCCCTCTACTCGGCACTCATTAGACCCATTATAGAGTACAACACCCCTTTTGGAATGTACCTCACAAGACATCTGCTGCAGCTGGAAAGGCCACAGAAGTACCTCACAAAGAGGATTACTGGTCTCAAATTACACTGACATGCTACACCTTAATAAATCCCAGTCCCTCCAAGCTACACACTCTTGGGACCTAAAACTTGTCACCACAATAAACAGGACATGCTGGAGGGATAGGTTCCTGTCCCAGAGACTTCCTATACTCTGGAACAAGCTACCCATCTATGTCAAGCAAAGTTCCTCATTAGCACTCTTCAAGAAAAATTTTGATGAGTGGATAAGAAATAGAAAATACACCTCGGGGATCCCTTGTGTGGCTCTGCTCGACAGGGGCACAGGAAATTAACTTTCTTGGGTGGCATAAGCCAGGGGACCTTGCTGGCTATGTTTACTTAAGCCCTAATAATAGTCTAGTACCTACCTATGAACCTATGTTCTTACACTGCCTCACAGAGGCTCCATCAGGGGTTTGACCATGTTATCAACTGGTGCAAGAGCAACAGTCTTAAAATAAATGTAAAAGAAAATGTAGAGATCTAATTTTAGTACACAAAACATTTCTAAAACTACACATAACTGCCCCACCAATCAGATGATTTTGTAATGGGAGGTCTAGGGTAGTGGACTATGTGCATGTTGGTGTACAAAGTCCACTGAAAACATTTGCGAAACAGACAAATATAGGTTCTGTAAAACACAGTTGGAAACTGTTGTACATCTTGTTGCTGGGTATGATACACTGATGGCAGAGGGCCTATATAATGAATTGTGGCAAGACTGTTGTACTGGGAATTTGCAGACACTACATTATAGAAATAACTGAAATGCATTGGAAATGTGAACCAAAAAGCATTACTGAGAATTATGAAGCTTGTAGCACATGAAATCACCCATTACAAACAGCTGAAAAAATTGATGCAAGAAAACCAGATATATTAGTCCATACAAAACAGACAATAGTTGCAATGATTACTGAAATTGCTACACCCAGAGATTAGTGTCTTACATACAGAGCGACACAAATCAGAAATGAGAACAATGTGGAATATAGATACCCAGACAGTTCTAATAATAGGTCTAGTAAAAAAAAAAAAAAAAAAAAAAAAATATATATATATATATATATAAAATCATACTTAAATATGCTACCAGTACATGCACCTTCAGAATTACAGAAGAAGGCAATTCTGTGTTGCACTGCTCTGTGTAGCCAGTGCAGCCAGCTAGGAGCATCCAGAAAATTTCCTAACTCCTGCTAGAAAAGAGCTGCAATTCCCAGGTCTTGATTCCCACTCCTGGTGTCTGTGGATGGAAGAACATAGAAATTAATGGTCTGTTATGCAATGGAGGATTGATAAGAAATGCTCTGGGGAGGCAAAAAGTAATACTTGTATAGCTTAAGGACTTTTGTCTGATGGTCTTATGCTTGGTGAAGGTTAAGATATTGTCATATGATATACAGGACTGTTTAAAATCCCAGCCAACAGCCACTGACATGGTTTTATTTTACTTTTAGAAACCAGTTATTGTTTTTGATAAAGTGCTTTTAATTTGGATTTGGTTTAAGTAGAATGTAAATCTGCACAAACCATTTGTCATAATTCTTGAAGCAATAATTGACATTTTATTTGAATGTACATATGGATCAAGAAATGACTTAGTTTAAGGAATTATTTTCATGCATGGAATATATGCTGATTATTTTAACCTATAACTCAAAAACTTCCCATGTCAAATGGACACACAGATGAGATGTTGGGTGGTTATTCTGTACATGATAAAACATACAAAAGCAATAGATTCTTTGAGGGCTCCATTGCATGCTACATAAAACTGATAAGATCTTATCAGTCTGTATGTATTTCTCTTGGTACAGGGACGTCGGGAGGCATACGCACTGTACTGATTTCAGTACAAATTATTTAGAAGGGGGTAGCTTTTTAAAGCTTCACTTTTTCGCGCTTTTCTGCACGATGACGTCAGCAGCTCACTGCGCATGTATTTCTGGCCGTTTGCAAGCGGGAGGATTCAAGCATTATGTACACGAGCGGGAGATCGAAGCAGCTTCACCTTCAAGGACTTTATTGAGAACCGAAGGTTGGATTCAAGCATGTGGATGTACGAGCGGGATGCAAGCATTACATTTGGATGTACGAGCGGGATTCAATGTTGGATGTACAAGCGGGTCAAGGACATTAGTTAGAAGAACCAAGGGTTGGTGAGTAATATGATGTGTGTGTGTGTGTGTGTGTGTGAAAATGCCCCAGGTGGGACGTACTGGTGATTACTCATGATGGTGTGGTAGGGAATACTCAGGCTTGAACCCTGTACCTTGTATGCAGGTGTTAAAGACCTGAATTCCCTATCCACAATCTACAAGATTGGCCACCTTTTCAACACCCAGTTTCTACAGTCTGTCATCTCAGAGTAAATGTTCAGAGGTAACTTTCTTTTAGCAATTCTAATAATGGTTTCACTATTCCTGCAAAATTAGAAATCTGCTGTCGACAATAATCTTGTTAGTTCCAGAAAAGCTTGTAACTGATTTAACATGGTAGGCATGGTGCAGCTTGTATAACATCAATGCATGAGGGAAAAATTGATCTGAAGCTTTAATAATTGGCTTAATTACTGGTGTCATTCTAAGGGGATCCAATGTCTGTCTGCCTGGGATGACATGCTTGACAAGCCACGCTGCTTCGCAAGGTCACCCCTGGGCTTCCAGATATTGGCAAAGGCTCTTGCCACCCCCATAGTGCCTTTTTAGGCAAGGCTCAAATGATAAAGCTACCGCCCTAGAAAACAAAAATGGAGAAAAACTAAGGGTAATGCTGCTCAATGCCAGAAGTCTAAACCTCAAGATGCACGCCCTCGAAGCCCTCCTCAGTATGGAGAACATCGATGTCTGTGCTGTGACTGAAACCTGGTTTAAGGCTCCTGAGAGCACCCCAGCACTATCAGGTTATACCTCATATCATGCGTTCCGGCCCCAAAATCCAGACCGAACCACAAAAGGAGGGGGAGTATCCATATTCATAAAGGATACCCACACCTCCAGGTTAGTGGCAATGCACGAAGCATCGGAGACCATCCAGGTGCAATTAACCATAGGTAAAACTGCCCTACAGTTTGTAGCATGCTACAGACCACCTTCTCAAACTCAGGAAACCCACACAGCCTTCCTGAAGACACTGGAGAGTATGAATGTCTCTCCAAACACCATCATATTGGGTGACTTCAACTACCCAAACATAGACTGGGAACATTACTCAAGTCCCAACACCCTAGCCCAAAGGTTCCTGGAGTTCATAAACTCAATTGCTATGGAACAACTAGTCACCATTCCCACAAGATGAGAAAATATACTAGACCTGATCATCACAAACATGGGGACAAAATGCTCCACACCGGAAGTATATCCCTCATTGGTGAGATCATACCATAAATTAATCTCATTGGAGATCCACATCCCGTCCCCACCCCCAGCAAAAAAGACCACAGTAAAGAACTTCTCAAAAGCAAACTTCACACTTCTTAAGACTGGAGTGGTATCCTTCAAGGCCCCCGAGCCAGTGGAAACCACAACCCACGCTGCTGAAACCCTTACAAATGCCTTCTACGAGCACCTCCAGGAATGTATGGATCAAGCAATCCCTAATAAAATCAAGACCCTTTCCACCAAAGGCAGGCGCCCGGTCTGGTGGACCCCAGCCATAAACAAACTCTACAACAAGAGGAGAAAGCTACTACATGACAGAGCAAAATCCCTAAAAGGGAAGGCATCTCTGATCAATACTAGCAAAAAACTACGATCACTCATAAAATCATCCAAGGCCAACTTTGAGAGAAAAATCGCTAATGACCCAAAAGACAATCATAAGGCCTTCTTTAGCTATGTTAGAAACCTGGGTGGAAACTCCCAGATATGCTCAGAATTAGTCCAAAATGATAAAAAAATCACTGAACCCACAGACATTGCCAACATACTGGCAGACAGGTTCAGTGCAAATTTCTCCCCTTCCTCCCCCCCAAAAGGAGAAATATCTATCCCACCAGAGTCTAGCTTCCCAAACATCTCAGATGCCCAGCTGAGAGCTGCTCTCTCTAAAGCAAAAAACACAGCATCAATGGGACCGGACGGTGTCCCCGGCTGTGTGCTACACGAACTCAATGAGGAACTAAACCCACACATAAGGCTGCTGTTTAATCTTAGCCTTACTACAGGATACGTACCCAAAGAATGGCGTACGGCAACTGTGGTCCCACTCCACAAAGGCGGTGCTTCTACGGACCCTGGAAATTACTGCCCCATAAGCTTGACAAGCCTTGTCTGCAAAGCTATGGAGAGGATCATAATGGAACTCATAAATAAAGACATTGGGGACCTACAGACACTGGATCCTACCCAATTTGGCTTTGTCAAGGGCAGATCCTGCCTCTTGAACTTGGTCGACTTTTCAAAACAGTCACTAAGGCCATTGATGAGGGTAAGGCAGTTCACACAGCCTACCTTGACCTAGCAAAAGCGTTCAACACAATACCCCACTCGGGCATCATAGAAAAGCTCACCAGCTTAGATGTAAACCCATATGTCACAAGATGGGTTGCAAACTGGCTCAAGGACAGAACACACAGGGTTAGAGTTGCTGGTGCCATGTCAGACTCTAAGCCGGTCACGAGCGGTGTCCCACAGGGCTCAGTCCTGGGCCCCCTCTTGTTTGGCATTTATTTTTCTGAAGTGCAGGCAAACATAGGGGGATTGTGGCTGACAAAATTTGCACATGACTGCAAACTGGGAACCATAATTGACACTCCATCAGACACAGACATCCTCCAGAGAGGTCTCATAGAAATGGATAACTGGTGCCAGAGCCATGGCCTTAAGCTAAATGCCAAAAATGTATAGTCATACCCTTTGGGAAAAACAAGGTAACCCCTAATTACCACATAGGTGGTAATCCATTAAACACGGAAGAAGTTATCAGGGACCTGGGGACCCAAGTTGACAGTAACCTCTCTTTTGACACTCACATTGCCAAAGTGGTTAGGAAGACCTTCTACATTGCCCACCTGATCATGAAGGGATTCATATCCAGATCAGGAGAGGTCATTGTACCCCTGTACTCTTCACTTATCAGACCAATGATTGAGTACAACGCCCCATTCGGAATGTACCTTACCCGACACCTGCAGCAGTTGGAAAGACCCCAAAAGTTCCTCACCAAAAGGATAAAGGGGCTCAAACATATGTCATACGATGCCCGACTGAAGAAACTCCAGCTCTATTCAGTCGCATACCGCCTGCTCAGAGGTGATCTGTGCCTGACATACAAGGCCATGTCCAACCCGGAATTAATGGACATGCTCCACTTAAAAAATCCAAATCCACCAGAGCCACGAGAGCAAGAGACTTAAACCTCAACACGGATATAAATAGGACGTGCTGGAGGGACAGATTCATCACCCAGAGACTCCCTACACTATGGAACAGAATCCCAGTCCATGTGAGGCAGAGCCCCTCACTGACTCTGTTCAAGAGAAATCTTGACGAGTGGATGGGAGATCGTAGGTTTACCCTGGGAATCATCTCTGTGTCACTGCTGGACAGAGGCACAGCAAACTAATGGGTATAGTATTCTCATCCTAAGGGGTGGTGAAAGCCACACACACTCTGGCTAGGCTTATAAATGCCCTAGGGCAGATAGCCTAGTATGAACCTATGAACCTATGAACCTATGAACCACCATTTTAAAAAAAATTGCAGATTTTTTCCTCATATTTGATCTGATCAATATATGTATCTTATATGTGTTTTTTAAATATTGCAATGCTTGAAATTTGATGGTGCAGTGGTAGCAACGTAGCATTGATGCCTCACAGCTATAGGTTCTTGCGTTTGGTTCTTGGCTGGGGTGCCTTCTTTGTGTGTGTGTGGGGGGGTCTGTATCTTCTCCATGTGTTTGTGTGGGTTTGCTTTTGTGTCCTCCCATGTTATACAAAGACATGTCTGCATTATTTTTTCCTGGGCCTCTGCTGAAAATAGTTTTTTTTTTGTTCCAAGTCAGACTGTCCTGATTAACAAATTGACAGACATTTAAATTTCAGACTTCAGGCTTCTGAATGCTTACTTCCTTACATATTTGATGGTGCAGTGGCAGTATTGTTGCCTCACAGCTATAGGTTTTCTGGTTTGATTCTTGGCTGGGGTGCCTTCTGTGTGGAGTCTGCATCTTATCCCTGTGTTTGTGACATAGTAAAACAACTTTTTGTTCTAGCAATAAATATATACTAACACAACCTTTTTATAGCAATTTTTAAGTTTATGACTATTTGAAATTTGTCCTTATTTTTGGGACTGTAATACCCTGTTATTGGCTTTGTCCAGGTTTTTTGTGCTAAGGTTGACAGCTATGGCAAGAACTGAATTCACTGAATATGTTTGAGGGCTGTATTCCCTCATTACTGGGTTTGTCCAGGTGTTTTGTGCTAAGAGGTTGACAGCTATGGTGAGAACTGAATTCATTAAATGATAGCCATTTAAGTTTCAGTCTTCCTCTCTTTCACAAAGCAGGTGATTTGGCATAGTGGTATGTTGTTCTGACTATTTTGCACAGTGACCTTGGCAGTAAAATGTATGATGGTAACACAGCATTTTATTCTAGCATCTTTCCAAGATTATACAAGCAATGTTTAATGTGTTCCTGTTTTTTGCCCTTTTGACCCACCCCAATAAATTTGGCTTTTCCAGACTTCTTGTGCTGCGAAGTTGAGATGTAGTTGAGTATTGCGTAGATTTTACAAGGAGCTGAGAGCTGCAGGGGAAGAGAAGTTTAGTGCTGATTATGCTAAATCGGCTCACATTGCTAGTAGCACAAAATGTTGTGTACTTGCTTTTAATGCAGAAGGTTGTTGGTTCTACTCCCATAAGGGGTGAATGCTGCTGTACTGAAAGTTAAGACACTAACTATGAGCCTGTTATCAGTTTGCCATCCATTTCCTATTGCAATATTACTAGCTTATTATTAATGTAATTTAGGCAATTTATTCCTCAGGGGCATCAGACACTTCATTTTTCGGTGAAGTCATGAAATATAAAGGTGATTGCTAGCAGCAACCTCTTCATTACTTAGATGTATTTAACGTGGAATTATTTAGATGACTTTTTTTACTACTTCAGAGATTGCGCATATTATTTACTGATAATGGTGGACTGTAAAAGTTTGACTAGACTTTTATGATGGAAATGTTCTGAATTGGGCAGTTTTGTTTCATTGTTTACTGGAAAAATGTTCAAAGCAATAGGAAGGTGTATCAAAGAGCACATGTATGTTTCATATGCAAGGGGCCTATGATTTAAAAGCAGCCCAGAATTAATTTTTATCTGCCACGGGTAAAATGTATTTTTCTTTGAATGTGGGTTTTAATGTTGTTTCAATGAATGTGAGTTTCAAGGGCAGAGAAGTTTTAATGCCAAGTTTGTTTAGCAGATGTCTTAGTGTTTGTGATGTAAAATGCAAAATAAAACTTTCAAATGAAGTTCAAATCATCATAGAAGTAAATCAGTATGTACATTAGTGTTTATGGTAAATGGAGTGAAATAGCAAAGTAATGGATCATTGGAATGGCTGCAGGGGGAGGCTCCATTCGACCATGGTTTTGTGAGGGGGAAGGGCGGCAAACATAGACAGCCCCAGCTGAACTATACCTCCCAACTGTCCAGATTTTCAAAGAATGAATAGATTTTTTGCTTCTTATTTTTGGTTTGTTCCTCAATTTGTGGTTTTCCGGCAAATTATTTAGGAATTAAGTCACTAAATAATGACACACTAGTTTCAGACTTTATAACCTTCAGAAAAATGCATGCTAAAATAAGACCTGTTCTATCAACTGTCCCAGTTTATACAAGAGCAATTTTTAGTACTGTTTATATGTTCCTTCAGTATATTTGGCCTTGTCCAGATTTATTGCATTAACAGGTTGAGAGGTACATGCAAATAAATTGCTTTATAGAATTAGGCGTAGCCAAACCTCAACTGTCCCTGATTTTGGCTCAAAATGTTGCTCTTCCCCTAATGATCCCTCCACAAAATAGCAATTTTGGAAGAAAACATAGAGGGTTTACTTTACTTTTATAAATAACTGTAATGATCAGAGTTATACATTACTTTTATTTCAGAAATGCATGTAGATTCTCTAATTTTGTCAGCTGCTCTAAGTTAACTGTGCTCATATTAAAATGGTGTCCCTCCTTTGATAGGTTCCCAGCTGTATTGTCTGGCAATTTTATATTTTTGCATCACATTTTTGGTCCGTTTTTCATAAAATTGCAGTTTTCTGGCAAATTAGTGGCAAATTGTTAAAGACTGAAGTTAGAAAATAATGCAGACATTTCAGTTTCAGATTTCATACCTTTCAGAAAATTCGTACTGATGCAAGACCTACTACTATTCTATTATTTTTCTAAGTTTATAAGAGCAATATTTAAAAAAATGTCCTTATTTTTGGGCCTTTGCCTCAGTTTTATTTATGAGTTTGTTGCTGTAAGAGGTTGAGAGGTTTTGTGTGTGTGTGTGTGTGTGTGTGTGTGTGTGTGTGTGTGTGTGTGTGTGTGTGGTAGGTAGCATACCTCTCAACTGTCCACATTTTGCAGAATGTCCAGATTTTTGCCCCATATTTTTTGTCTGCTCCTCATAAATTTTGTGATTTTCTAGAAAATCATTGAAGGCTGATAATGACAGACATTTGAGCTTCAGACTTCATGTCCTTTAGAAAAATTCAAACTAGCACAAATCCTGTTATTCTAGCAACTTTCTAAGTTCACGAGAACATTATTTAATATCTGTCCCTGTTTATTTTAGAATTTGTCCATATTTCTTGCACTAAGAGGTAGGTAGGGGTGTATGTGTGAATGAAACATCCTAGTTAGTGGTAGCAGGTGGTTAGTAATTTACTCAAGCTCAAAACCTGTACCTTGGTTACAGAAAACAAAAGCATAAAGTCTCTACCCCAACTACCATGCTGCATTTTTCAAAGAACTGACATTTCAGATTAATTTTCAATTCAGGGAACCGAGTTTGAGTGAATTTATATTAGATTACTGAAGAGGCATTACAGCGAATGCCTCTTCATCGACACTAAAAGAGCGAACCGTGAATTACGAGAAAGGCCGTAGCTTGGCTGGGGAGGGGGTAGCAGTTTGAGAGCTGTCAGTACAAATTTGAAAATCCTAGCTACACCCCTGTCTTGGTATATATAAATTCACACACACATCGCACTTTACAAGTAAGCTGCAGACATTATTTTATGTTCTAGTCCCTTGCTCAATGCTATAATTCATCTGAATGTTGAACTGATGATATTATTCATCCATTTTGTAAATAAAATGCTTTCCTATCTTTTCTTTATATCACCACCACCAGTGTGGCATGCCATACCTCTTTTTTAAACTAAACCAGGGATGCTGATGTATTTCAGAATAATCTTGAGGCTCTGCTAGTTCCATTTCAATTTTCTCAAGCTTTTATTTGACCTGAAGTTTGTTAGTTTGACTCCCGATGCTTGATTTCATTGCTGCCTTCATAGATTACTGCAATTATAAAAGTTATAGAAATACCTAAATTACAAACAAATATTTATCAGTATTTGTACATTTGTTGTCATAAATTTGTAGATCCTTGACCAGCCATTTAGTAGCCATTGCATCCAGTAACTCAATGTGTTTCCCAAGTTAAACATTTATGTGAAAAGCTTTCAAAAATATAGATACCCTACATCTGCTGTAAAAGCCTCAAAGTAAAATGTTTACTACCTTGATGTCACTGGATAACAATAAAAAGCTGGAGAGATTACAACAATGATCTGTTGTATTTGTAACCTCCAATGAGTTGACTTCAGAGAGCAATTTCTAAACATAGATAGAAGTCTTGTACACAACAACAGCTTGGCACATACTCATTTTCCAGTATGGCAACAGAGCTGTTTAGTGGAAACCTTCTTATTTTTTTACCTGTCTTGTAACTGATCTGACAGTCTTTTCCTATGAAATGCATATATTTATTTTCCTGTCATGGTACATTTTGAAATATTCCATTTTAACAAGTGTTATTAATTTCTTAGCCAGCTCTTATGTGAAGAGGAAGAGGATACATGAGGAAGACCACGTGCCTCTGATGTCATTCTAATTAGACAACAAGCAGCAGTTACTCTCCAGCTTCTCATTTTGCCCCATCTCTGGTCACACTAATAGTGACTGTTGGATGCCGTAACAACAGTTCTCCCCAATAATTTCTCCAGCTGTTTAAATAACCAAAGTCTGTTTTGTATGACACTTTTCAGTAATCTGTAGAGTACAGTGTTCCATAAATGAAAATCAAATTATTTAAATATCCCCATTGCACAGTTAAAAGAAAAGAAAATTTGTATTTTTTTATCAGTTGTTAAAACAGATATGTAATGAAATAGTGTGTCTCAGAAAATTTGGACTATCACAGCTAATGGATTTAAACACCTAAATAATGCAAACACACAAATTACACAGTGGTACCTTGTCAATATTCAAAAACATGCCCACTAACTGGTCAGCCCAATCCACGTGCCCATTTTAAATTAGACTGAAGTACCATTGAGAGGCCAGACTTTTTTTTTATTGGTATATAGTACAGAGGCATTAGTCTCAACTATTCAGACTTTTGCCTCATATGGTTTTCTGATAATTCACTGAGGAATGAAGTCATTAAATAATGCATGCATTTCAGTTTCAGACTTTCTTTCCTTCAGAAAATGCAAAATTATTATTGTAGCTTTCTAACCTCATAAGAGCAACATTTACAATTAGTCCTGTGAAAGCTGCCAGACCAGCTAGCTGGAATTCTGTAAATAATTCTGTCATTTGGGAATAGTAATATATGATTTGTATGCTTGTCTTACAAATGTAAGAAAACTCTATGTTATGTGTATATTAAACTACTGGTGCAGACGTATGTGTGTTAAACTGTATGTTATGTGCTGAGCTTCAGGAATGTAACCACAGTGTACCCTACTGGAAAAAAAAAACAGAGTTAACTTGCAAACTCTAAGAAAATAAGTGAATTGATTGCAATGGTGTTTATCTCAGCTAGGAGACAGAAAGAATTTCTAGCTGCAGACATTCTATTGTCTGGAAACAGAAATAATTACAGGTTTCAAAAGTAAAAATGTGTAACTGTTTTACGACATCCAGTTCCAGGCAAGCTTCTAAGACTTAAAATTTAGCACCTCTGTGTGAAAAATACTTAAGTCTCTGTTAGCCTGGGAACTAAAGACAGAGGTCAAAGAATGATGTAATCTGAGATAACCCAGTAGAAATGTTTGATAGACATTTAAGAACTGTCTCAGAGAGTGAGTCTGTGCATTTTGTATTTGTCTATGGACCTGCAAACATTATCTCATCAGCACTTCTCAACTGTATTTGCCTGGCTCTGTTATTTAGATACAGTGATTTCTCTTAGATATGGATAGGAATACAGTAAAGATTAGTTTAGATGTTTTCTGTATTTATTTGAGACTGTCCTGCAATGCTGTTTTAAAGTATTTTCTGTGATTCTGAACTCTGCTGTCACTGTGTTGAGTTATTGAGCATTGGCTTGTGCTTTTATTATTTATTATTGACTATATTTAGGTTCATAGGTTGGTACTAGGCTATTGGTACAAGCCTAGCCATAAAAATTCCCTGGCTATTTCTTCCCACAATATTTACTTCCCTGGACCCCTGTTTAGCAGGATGACTGATGTGATCCCCGGGGTAAATTTCCTATCTCCCATCCAGTCATTAAGGTTCCTTTTGAAGAGGGCCAAAGAGGCGCTCTGCTTGACATGCATGGGCAGTCTATTCCAGAGTATGGGGAGTCTCTGGGTCAGGAACCTATCCCTCCAGCATGTTTTTTTTCATTTTGATGACAAGATTTAGGTCCCTGGAGCATGTGGCTCTGATGGATTGGGATTTCTTTTAAGTGTATGATGTCCAACAGCTCTGGGTTTGACATGGCCTTGTATGTTAAGCAGAGATCATCTCTGAGTAGACGATATGCGACAGAGTATAGCTGGAGTTTTTTTAGTCGGTCAGCATAGGGCATCTGCTTTAGGCCTGTGATTCTTTTAGTGAGGTGCTTCTGCGGCCTTTCCAGTTGTTGCAGATGTCTTGTTAGGTACATACTTTGGTAAGTGTGACCAAGACTATAGCTATTTAAGAGTGGCCTGTACAGCGTCACCTAATACATATACAAGTCCGCTAAGAGCTTAAATATCTCTAAACAAACCAGCCCCAGGTCCAAAGACAAATGCAAAATGCACAGACTCATTCTCTGAGACAGTTCTTAAATGACTATCAAACATTTCTACTGGGTTATCTCAGATTACATCATTCTTTGACTTTAAACCTTTTAATTGGGGCTGATTTGTTTACAGATATTTAAGCTCTTAGAGGACTTGCATATGTATTAGGTGACACTGTACAGGCCACTCAAATAGCCTCAGTCTTGATCACACTTACCATTTGGATAATAGTAACATTACACAGTAGAATTGGTCACCCTTTGGGAAGGGCCTTATAGTAGCTGATAAGAGTGGTTGGTGGCAGCTGGTACTCCCTTATAGTCTGGGCAGAAGGGGGCACAGCTAGTGAACCTGTGCCAGCCTTTCCCAGGAGTGTTTGTGTGTTTGTATATAAATCAAATCTCAAAGTGTGTGTGTGTGTGTGTGTGTGTGTGTGTGTGTGTGTGTGTGTGTGTGTGTGTGTGTGTGTGTGTGCATGTGTATGTGTGTCAGCTACTTAGGCAGGGACACAAAGCACTGGTTGGACAAAGAGGGTGCTGGAGGTTTTGGCTTGACCACTCGGCTGAGATCTTAACCCTATAGCTGTGGCAGTGGGAAGTCTTAATGGGGATCTGGAGAGAGTGGGAGAAGCCCGTGTGTGTTCTTAAGGGAAATTGTACTTTACTGTGTGTGTACTTGTCATCCTCCCAATGTGCACTTCCCTCACTGGTGTTAGTGGTGAGGATTGAGGCTCCTTGATTACAGGGCCAGTGCAGGGGTGTCACAAGTCCCTTCCTTTATTAATGGATTTGTCCACATTTCTTAAGCTAAGAGGCTGAGAGGTACATATGAGGGCACAGAAAATATAAGGACAATCAGGTACATTCTGCAAAACTAAAGAAATGTACCTTATTTTCTCTGTATTTTTCCAATCTCTCTTGTCCAGATTTTACAGTTTGTATTTTCCCCATGTCTCTCTTGTCCAGATTTTACAATTTTTTTCTTTATTAAAGATAAAAAAAGGATTGGAAATGTTCCTCTCTATGTTGCTTGCCTTCCAAGTCACATATACATACGCAGTACAGCAAAGTCAAGGAATGCGGAAACAATGTGGAAGAACACAATAGTGCCACAATACAAAACATTGTTTAAAAAAAAAAAAGTAATTTCTTATTTAAATAATGTCATTGTATAATAGCAATAACCAACTTGTGGATGTGGGTATATTAAAGATTTATCCATGGCTGCCTTTGTTTAATGACTCGGGCCTTGCCCTCATGATTAAACCACACCAACTGCAGATGAATCTTCAACATACCCACACCCATTCATCAGTTATTGCTAAAATAATACATCAGTGCAAGGGAACTCTGACCCATACCCACACTTTGCTCTCTAACTGAAAATTAATAAAATAGAGACAAGTTATATCATTATCTGAGTTGCCTAAATGTGGAGATGAGAGTAAACACTGTGTGCAACAAAGCACAGTTGGCACAGTCAAGGCAAGGCATCACTTAAGAGACACGACACTTCAACTCTTGACCAAATGTAAGCAAACGTATCATACAGCTCTTCTGAAAACAACAGTCTGCTTTACAACTCTGCTGGCTGAAATTGCTAGTTGTTGCTTGTCCTTAGTGTATAGAACGCATGCAAAATGACTACTATATGCTTTGCTTTTCCTTTCTCAGTGCTTGCATAGAATTTTCTTTTCACTCCCTATAAACATTTTAATATTTGTAGTTATTAATCTTTAAACCTTTTCCTTCTCTTTTAATCATCAGTACCATCATCATTGCCTACAATGTTACCACTGAACACCCCATACACACAGGCACACAAACGTGTGTCCTGTGTCCTGTGTTTATGTGTTTATTTCTCCTGTTCTTTCATACAAGATATTTCTTTGAAACTAGTTCTTTCTATGTCTTTCTATACAGCAGGAAGCATCAAGCAGCAGTCCATCACAGTTGGATTACTGAACATGATTTTGGATATCTTCCTTCTGTGAACACACCAAAGCTTTCTTAAAGAGGTAATGTCATGAAAGTGGAAATGTCACATTTTAGTCAAGCATTCAAGCAACATTGTCAAAATTGTTGAATTATGTATTTTTCATGCCATCATTTCAAATCAGAAAAAAATTGCAAAATATTATTCTTTTAATACTGAACCATGACTAAGGTTCCTCACTAAAAGAATACAGGCTGTAAGTAAAATGTCCTGTGCAGACCCCCCTCAAAGCCCTCTCCCTGTATTCCATCTCCTACAGACTTTTGAGGGGAAATAAATGCCTGACATACAGGGCATTTCCAGCCCTCACTCTGATGGACCTTCTGCATATCCACAAAACAAACAGCACCAGAATTACCCATTCTGAAGACTTAAACCTTGCCTCCTGTGATATAAATAGGACCTGATGACAGACAGTTATGTATACTAGAGACTACCCTGTCTATGCAACAAGCTTCCCATCTATGTGAGGGAGAGGTGCTCTCTAACCCAATTCAAGGGCAACTTGGAAAATTTGATGGGGAACAGGAAATTCATCCCTGGTTTGGCACCTTTGTCTCTAATTTTCACAAGCAACCCCTAAATGTTTCATCTCCCAGGCCCCTGCTTGTAAATGCTTTATCTCCCAAACTCCTGCTTACACTTATCAAGGGTGTCAGAACTTGTCAGAGATTTGGGATGCATGGCTAAAAAGGTCCCTGTGGTCGTTAGCCTAGTAAACACCTATGAACCTGCTATATTACAAATAATACTAAACCATGACTAAGCCTGCCCCCTAATATATCGCAAATACAAAAGACAACATGAAGAGCTACAAAAACAATGGATTTTTTTGCAGTTGAATAATTTTATTTCAAGTTAATACCCACAATATATATATTCTGCAGACTGTTAGTTTCTCTTTATAAATTGTTTCATTTAATTTACAACAGCAGTCAGCAGTACATGACATAAGCCAAGCAGCATTTGTGTTAGAAATAAATACTTTTCCCATGAACTGATTTCTAAGCTTAAGAGTGATGTTACTCTATAAACCTCTACTAATGTCTGTCCCTACTGGAATGTTCATAAGGATTCTGGATTGCTTACAAAAATCTGTTTCTGATAGACATATCCTGTTCTAGATCCTTATATTTGTGTTTTAATCCTGCATACCTGCAGACGTATTCAAATAGCTAACATGCAATTACAACGTTATTTTACAAACATACCAGTTCTGTGCCATAAATCCACGTGTAGGAAATGTTGGGAAGAATTCTTTCCAGCTGAGCTGACCTCAGCCAGCCTGAGACTACTCGTGAACCTGACACTTAGAAGCTAGACACTAGAAGGCTGACATTTATGCTATTTGTACTGGTACAGCCTTATGCAGTGTGTATAATTTCAACATAATTCTAATATCTTGGCAATGCATTAAGCCAAGAAAGAAAGGAGTGTTTGTGCATTCCTCAGTCTGTTCATCATTTTCATTTACCTGTCAAAAGCTAAATACTTCTGTAAAATGCCAAAGCAAGCAGAGGCCTATGTTTCATAAACATTAACCTGTAATGTCTTATAGACATTTTAATCTGAAAGATGCAAAAACATATTTTTCTCATACCTGAACACTTCTATTTGAAAAAAAAATGGATGAGGTCTGGAATAAAGCCAAATTGGGCAGAAGAAATTATCCAAACACAATTCTCTAAATTTCTGAAAAAAATAAGGAACATATTTTCAGATGTTATGTTGGGTTAGAGATTTAGAAAAAAAAAGCCTATGACTGAAACTAAGATTTTTACTGAATTGATTGATATTTATCAAAATTATACCATTATGAAAATGTTTAGATTTTTAATATTAGTGAAGCTGTTTAGATCTAATGCCTTAGGTTTATAAAGCACCTGATTATGTAGACAAATGATATAAAATACATATTTATTATTGGTAATACTGATAGTGATATACAGATCATCTCAATATTAAAAACATTTCTAAGCTATAATTCAAGTAGTAATGCTACAACAGTGGGAAATAACCACAATGTCTCTAATACAGTTGTCTTCATTTTTGTGCTATTGTGATTCATTTAGCACAGAACTGAATATTTTAGTGTCACTTTTTAGCCTTGAAAGAATCCATATAATTCAGAAAGTAATGATATTTATTTGCCTATACAGGCTCCGTTTTGTAGCCATGTTGGTATTGCACATGGCATTTTCTTTTTTACTTTTTGCAATTGCTGAAGGTATGCCCTGCCATCTGTTATGCATTAAAATCAGAACAAACCAAGGGTTTATTCTGAATCTGGAACTGTCCACAGAGACACTTCTTGAACTGACATTTAGTGAATTTATTATGGTAATTAAATAACTTGTGAAAAACATTCACACTAACAAACATTGGGAAACCGAAAGAACTGAACATGTTTGCTTCATAAGATGTCACCTTCAGTGTCTAACTTCTTAAAAGAATACACCGATGGAGAGGTGGGTGAACCACAAAAAAATGGCAAGCTGTACAATATAATAACAGAGTCTTTGCATAGGTGTAGTTAGTATTTGTTTCATATTCATTTTATATTGCTTTAGCATGATTTATATGGGATAAACCTCAGTTTCCAGAAGTTCTGTTACAATTTGACTTCTTATAGCTTAAAACAAGCAGAACTTAATCAGACTTGGGTAGCAGTTTTTCAATTCATTGGGATCTGCAATGATGATTAGTCATTTATTTATTATAACAATGAAGTGCTGGGTACTGAATTGGATTCATCACCTATAAATTAATCCAAATGAATGCAAAATCTTGTTGTAATAAACAATTAACAAAGCTGATCCAGTTTTGAATTTTAAATAGCTGTAAGTAATATATTAATACAACATAAATGCACTATAAACCATTTTTTATGCGTTCAGATATACTGTTCAAACATTTTACAGGTAAAATATTATAGTTTAGAAATGCTACAGTAATTTAGTTATTTAATACAATGCCACAAGAAAACTACATCAATGGAATATAAAATATTTTGGAGCTTTAACATCTGAACCATGTAATTGAAGTTGTCTTACTAAACCTTCATTTGCCTGGCTGGATTATGATACTAAACTTGAAACTCATAAAGTGATATCAAGTTATAGGTGACTGCATCCTTTGTCTGTGCTTAGTAAAGTTGAACAGTGGTTAAGGTTTCTTCCTCAATGTTCCAAGTTACAGGGTTCAGCACTGAGCTCTCCTCACTGTTTAGGAGGAGTTTCTATGTTTCCTGTGTCTAAGCAAGCTTACAGGTACTCTGATTTCTCCTACCACTCAAAAGTAACTTAGTTAACTGGTTATTCCAATTATTTGTTCTTGTCCTGAATTTATGTTTTCTATTACAGCCAAGATGGCACATGAAAGAGTCCAACTGGACAATACTATTTACTTATTTACTTTATGTACTTATTTAATTCATTTGATGTTTGTTTACTGGGATAGTCTAACTGGGCACAGGCCCATTTTCAGTGGAGGCCCAGGGTGAAGCCGTAATAGATACAAATAGCAAAAGATATAGGTTGTAAAGTTATTCAGTGGTATCATAAATAAAAGAACACAAATTATGCATAATACATACGGTTCTTTATATATGTTTTTTAAAACTTGTATAAGTAATACATAAAATAGTAGAAAATAAACAATTGTTTTATGTGTTATACATTTATAATCAAGAATTTCAGTAGATGCGGCTATGTCACTATTTGTAGTATACAAAACATTGTATAGGTGACGAGTTTGATTGCAATGAGGTAATTAGGGTGACAGTGAAAAAGTTTGGACAGAGTATCTAGAGAGAGAAAGGTGATTCTTATGATAAATTTATGGGTGAGATAAGTTATATATATCAACTAGACAGAAAACATCTACAGAGAAAGATAGACAAGTTAAGTATGAGAAAACCAATACAGCTGGATGCCAGCCAGGAGTTAGACAAGAGCAGAGCCGAGAATTAGATAGAGGAGACTTTAGAACTATTTTGAACTGCTTGGGATTGGCAGTGGTTAGGATGTGCTGGGGAGTTAAGTTCCAAGTCATGGTGACTCGATTAAAGAGAATCTCCAAAGTGATTATTAGCTTTTATGACTTGCGATAGGAGATTGCCAGAAGATGTCAAGTGTCTTGTGTTAGATTAAGGCTGAAGTAGATTACGGAGTGCTGGACACTTGTCAGGCTGGTATATTATGTTATGGGCCATTGTAAGTTGGGTGAGAGTTAGGTAATTAGGGAACTCAAGCCAACTTGTTGAACAAATGAATGCAACTGAAATAATATTTCTTTGCTTGTTGAAGCAGTATCGTCTCAGTCTCTCCATGAATTGAAACATAAACAACAAGAATCGCCCTGTAAGTGTAAATCTCTCTCTTTAAAAGAGCTACCTAAAATACATCTCATTTGGCTGGCTGTTTTCTGGTGTAATGTACACTGTAAAAACACTGTTGAAAGGTAAGAGGGTTTTCATGGCTTTCTATGTTGTTTCTTTTCCTTCACTGCCTGAACTTAAGCTCATAAGGTTTACAGTGCACATAAGACTAAATTAATAATTGAAAAGGATATTTCAGTTCTCCCATGCTAATGGCATTTGATGAAGGATACTGTCATGATGCTCTGGTGAAAACACGAATGAGAGCAGGCCTTATGTTACAAATCTATCTGTTGTTACTAATCAGTATGAAAATCACCCTGGTGCAAATATGAATGAGAGCAGGCCTTATGTTACAAATCTATCTGCTGTTACTGCAGTCAGTATGTAAATCAGCCTGTCACTTTATTCTCATTAGAGAAGTTGGGGAGAAAACATGTATTTTCTACCAGGACACAATCATTGTGCTCTGGTAGAGCAACCATGTTTGACTAGTCATCCCTTTCAGTTCATAACCAAAATGGCAGTCATTCAATCCATGCCATATCTTTTGGTGACTTAATTTATCAAGCGAGCTTAGCAAGGCAAAAATGGCACAGATAAAAACTGTATTTCATTTTATTTACTAAAGCAAACACTGATAAAAACTATTTATTGTTGGGTCTGTGTGGCTCATCCAATGACTTTTGTTAATGCTCACTGAGGGTTAGAGTCCAAAAGGTTTTACACTTGGACACATACCACCTCCAAGATTCCTCAAGCCACATAGGATAGAGAGGAATTCCAGAACTAAACACCCCGTTTCAAAATGCTGCTTTTGCTTGCTATGCCACAGCAAACAGAGTACACATTAGTGGCACAGCACACCAATGAACAGCTTTAATGGAATGACATAGGCTACTGATGTAAAATGGAGGTTCTCATATGGCAAGAAGCTCCTCCTCTTTGTCAGAAGTATAACTGAAGGCATATGCAGGGAAAGCTTATATGCTCGCTGTAACACTGCTGACATAAATGAGAAGCAACAGACAGGGCCACCACAGCTTTTTACACCTTTGGTGATGGCTACACACACACACACACACACACATATATATATATATATATATATATATATATATATATATATAATATATATATATATATATATATATACACACACACACATACACAGTTATCTAGTATGAATGCTACCTGTAATATGCAGAATGAATTTGCTCTGGCTATGTAGCAACTGGTAATGTCATGCTACAGAAGTTATGATATTTAATTCTGCACCACTGCACTTTGAATATTTTGTATATCCCATATGTGTGCATTAATAAGACAACTGTAATGGCAGCAAATGGGGGGGGGGGGTGGCCAACAAATATTTATTACAACCAAAAAAAAAAAAAAAAACACACGACAAAACTGGTTAAGTACTTTCATCCCTAAACCTTGACTTGTTCAGAACCAGTTAAAAATGTTTGCACTTCCTTAAAAACATTTTTTTAAAAATAATGTGACAATTTCAATTAATTGGATTTAATACAAGCTTCTAATTCAAAAGAAAACATTAAAAATAGCAGATTGCAAATATATAAAAACCATAAATAAAATGTATTCAATAAATAAATATATTTTAAAAGATATTGCATAACTTAATTGCCCTACATTTTAAAATGGGCAAAATATAAATATATTCATTGATTCCTGGAAAAATAGAAGCATTTAGCTCTCTTTCAACCTGAATTTCCCAAGAGTCTCCCAGTTCATTGCAGGGGGCAACTTTCAAGAAACCAAACTTAAAACTGGCATGACCAAAACAAACAAGGGTGTGTTTGTAAAGAGAATTGTTAATGTTTTCTTTTGCTATGTCCCGGCAATATTTGTAAATTCTCTTATGAAATTGCCTCTCCATTTTACCAATGTAAAACAGGCAATTAGAACATAAATCAATGTACATCGCACCTCCAGTGCAACAATTATCATCTGCCAATTTTAGTTCAGAATGACAAAAGTTGGGTGATGGATTCCTATTGTTGTATGTAGTGGCATTGTGCACAAGCTCCAAACGTATGTGTACCTTTATTTAATTTTGTCGGATTGTGAGAAACGGAACACTCAAAAAGACATTTAATCTTTTTCCCAAACAGAAAAATTATACAAAGAATAAAAAATAGACAGAGTACTATATAGTACAGTAACAAAGCAGATGCAATACGTGTATGCTATTTGCAATTATAAATACAAATATTTACATAATATACAATTAAAGAAGATATTCAATCAGTGGTTATTTGTTAAATGCATGTCTAGCAAGAAATATGTGACTATAGCATTGCATATTTCATACTTCAAGTATATACTTAACTCTTTCAGTTCTGAGCAGTTGGAGGCTAATTAATCCGTTTACCTCCTAAAGTTTTAGAGGCAAGGTACGTAGTTGCTTCCTGACTGGTTTTATCAAAAAACACCTACTGTAAGCACATTATAGATGAGTTGCAATATCTTATAAATGATATAAATCACAAACTATAAAGCATGAAAGTGCTTTGTCAGACAAAAGACAAAATACATGTTAGTATGAAAGGTTTATTTAGTGACACTGATTTTATATAGGTTTATAGGCATTTACCATGCTATTTATATGCAAGGATCTTAAAATGCCTACCCTTACATTCCTATGCTAGTTTATATTTTGCATATGAATAATGCAGAGATCGGCTGAACAAAGATATGTTCGGGCATTTACTTGTTTCCCCTATTCATGAGAGAAAGGAAAGGTACAGTTGCAGTTGCACATGCATTCATCCAAATTATATTTGAACAAAGTAGAGGAAGTACTTTGATAAATGTATTGCAAATATATGAAAGAAAATATTTCATGTGGCAAAATTTTCTAGCATGATGGTCAAAGGGTAATATAATTCTCTAGCATGCAAGATAAAACCAAAGCATTAGTGGGAGCATTTCCATCTGCTTAAGACCTTCCCAATGATATAGTACAGGACTGGTTAAGCACACCATTGTTTTGTAGTGCTGCACACTTTATGCAATGATACAAATCATTTTCACAGGATTTGAAAATGACAACATAACCAACAAAATTGTCCATATCAGATGGCATCAGGGACTAAATTGTGTGCCTTAATGTTGTGTATAAGATGGCATTTGTTCACCATCAGGTCACATTTCTCTTACAGTACTGATGTATTATGAATTAAGTAGCTATGACAATATTTTTATTTATTATTATTTGACATTTGTTTACTGGGAGTGTCTGACTGGGTAGATGCCCATTTTCAGCGGAGGCCTGGGGAGAAAAGCTCCAGAGACAATCAACATATTACACTAGCTTATTACAGAGCAACAATGAACATTTTCACATACAAGAAAGAATATCCATTTACGAATACCACATCATTTTTATATACATTAGATGAAACATACTTGCACATTCATTACAGACATTAGATATTACTAAGGACAATGTATGCATGAGACAAGTGTTCTTTACAATTATATGATTCAGGTCAGTATGATTCTGCTTGATAGTTAAATAACTGTTATTATAATTTACTTGGTATACATATCATAGTACAGGGTTGATAGAGGAGAGGAATCACAGAAGAGGGAAAGTAGGAGATATAAACGTATGTGTTTATTAATAAAGCGCGGGGCAGGGGCGGCTCGTGGCATCAGACTGCCGGACTGCAGCCCCCTCAGTTGTTTTTGGTATTGTTTACATGTTTTTAATTTAATGTAAAAAAAAAAAAAAATCTTTTTTTACTTTAAATTTCGAGTCTGCGACTCGAAAGTACGCGCATGCACATTGCGCACCTTAACCGCTGTTGTAAACCGCTTTTTTTTTTATTTACATTGCAGCCCGGAGGAGCAATTAAGGCATCATTGTAATGCCCAGAAGTCTATGCGGCAGCGGTTCCAAACCGCATAGACTTGGAAGGGACTCGGACTGTGACATCCGCAGGCACGTCAGTCATAACGTGCCTGCTGGGCTAAAACCTAAATGCTGCTGATTGGTTGTCGCTCTCTTCCCGGGCTTTATGTGCTGGGAAAAGAGCGAGAATCAGTCAGTCAGTTGTCGGCTAGTTTCTGGATTGACGGTATTTTACCTTTATTAAAAATTTTTTTTTTGCTTTGCCATTGGATTGAACTGGATGGGATTCTGGGTGTGCTAGAGAGAGAATGAAGGAAGAACAGAAGAAAGAAGAACAGAAGAGAGAAGAAGAAAAAAGAAGAAAAGAACAGAGTGAAGGTTCAAGAATTAAAGTAAGTATACTGTTAACATTACTTTTCACCCCAGCAGCTTTGATTTTTATATTGTAACATGCACGATAATTCTTTTCTTATACAGCAAATATTTTGAATTGCTGTAATATTGTTATTATTTGTCGTGCAAATCTAGACAATAAATGTGCATTATGGGAATCAGAGTATATGAGCAGAGTTTTTGAGCGGGGGCAAAAGACTCCTGATCTAATCTTACTAGATTTATATATTTTTCCTATGATTAAATTGCTGACAAATTTTGTTTTAGCTATGACATGCTTTTGAATGTAAATGTAGTTGATTTTTGTTGTAGTCCAACCCCCAGAGTCTGCCATTTAATCACAGTTGCATGGAAATGGAGTTAGTGTATATAATTTATAAGTAAAGTGGTGTGGTGGGTAGACCCCCTCCCAAGTCAATACATGTTTTTGTTTTTGTTCATGCTTTGTTCAGATGGGGAAAAGCTGTAAATGCAGGTAGTTTTTGTTTTTTGAAGCTACAGTGCAGTAGGAGTGATTAGAGATGGAATGTGATGTTTTTGTATGGAAGTCCAGTTGATGGCATAGCCAGTGGTTTGTGGTCAACTGTATTGCTATTAGGTTCATATGTTAAGAACCATGTACTAAGATGTTGATCCATAAGGATAGTTAGAAACCTAGCCATGCATTCCTATGAAGTTTGTAGCCCTTATAGTTTTAGTACAAATAACCCAAAGATGGGGAGAACATGTACATGTTGTCTCTCCTTTGTAGAAGCTTGTCTTATGGGCTTTTGAAATGAGACACTAACTCTTAGATATGTTATAAGGTGGATGCCTGTGTTGTATGTTTGTGAGGTTGCTGAGGGTATTTGTTTCTTAAGTAGCATTTGGGAGACCTTTGTGGTTTAGGTAGGTTATGGACCTCATAGTATGTACATCTATGTGTGGTCTGATCTGTATGTGTTAGATTTAGTTTGGTGTTGTACTGCCAAACTGCTTGTTATTTGTAGCATCTTCATGTGAGAGGCTTACCTCTTAGCTTTAAAAAAAACTGCATCTCTCACACAGTTAAGTTAGTTTCTTTAATCAGTAGGTGACTATTAAACATGAGATAATGGCTACATTGTCTCAGGATGCCTATTTCAAGCAAGCTGGCTAAAGATATATTTGGAAAGTGCAAATCAATGGTTCTATATGCTTAATGATATTGGCTAAAAGGGGAGTAATGCCTTAAGAGAGCTGGAGGTGCTATCAGTCTGGTAGTGGAGATAATGCTGGTCTCAACACAGCTGCTTACAGCTAGGAATCTATGATCCTTTACTCATTCTTTCACCAGCAGCAAAAGACTGGCATTTATCCCAAGCTGCTTCCTGCAGTGTAGCATTAACCCAGACTTTGAGTTTAAGTACACTTGCGGGAGTATTTTCTTACTAAATGCCCTGGAAAGAACCTACAGCATCTTGATGCAACAGACAGCTAAGCTACACAAAGGCCCTAAGAAGTTCTCACCAAACTGCCAACAGACCACTCTGTGAAGTCCCACCCACACTTGATTGTGTGTGTTTATGTGCTTTCTATTCCAGTCTTTCCCTCCACATCCCATATATGTGCTTGTTGAATGTTGAGTAACTATGTAAAATGTACTTATTGCCACTAGGACATCAAAAATCCGAAAAATCAAACTTGGTTATTGAGCGATTCTCTTCAAAGGCTTCTCAAGTATCTCAGCAGATTAGCTGGGTGCACAAGTTGTTCATTTCAAGTGCTAAACAAATATTTCCTCTGATATAATAGCGTTTTACAGGACTCTGCTTGGTTGCTTATGTGAACGCTAATTCAATAGCTGAAACTTAAGTTAGTTAGATGAGACAAAGCAGTAAATGACAAATAATCTATAAATAATTGTGGAATTTAGTTTTCCTCTTGGGGTTGGTGGGGAGATCGGATTTCCTACTTATTTTAATGACTATAATACTGTACATCTTAAAAATCATAGAAATTGTGTCATGCCCAGAATCGATTTCTATTTGACTGAAGTCATTGTATCATTAAAATAGTTGGTCCTAATAACACAATCTGCCAAACACCCAATGGCTTTTTAGCTGTGCTTGATTTTGCAGAATGTTCTGGTTTTCTGTCATATTTTTATACTGTTGATTTATGTTTCTTATTATTCAGAAAATGCATGTTGTTGTTGCAGTGTCTGCTGCTCTGTGTTTAAGTAGCAATGCTTTAATGACCATAAGGTAAGCTTGTCTGAGATTGTAAGATGCCAGAAAGCATTAATAAGCTTACTGTTAAAGAATTGCCAACATTGAAAGCCTTTTTCTTAGTGCCATTCAGAGAATATTTACATAACTAGATAACATATAAGCCTTAGGTATTGAAATGCATATGACAGCATTTGTAATAAAGGATAGGATTACAGTATTTTCAGAAGCTCATGACATTTGTTGGAGAATTGCAGTCATATTTGCAGGCTTTACCCATAAACTAAACAGAATGCCAATCTATCATGTGTGGTCTATAACCTGTGCGATAATCCTTTAAGCAATTTATCTAGAGTTTGATTCTTGTTTGTTCATTTTTTACTTTGATCACATTTACCCCATGAAATAAGTAGATAGTTGTCAGGCAGCAGGTCTTTTTTGGATAAGAAACTTTTTTACAAGTGGGGTATCACAGAGATTGCTACTTTCAGCATGTTACTTGGTACTTTTATAAAGCTGAATATAAATTATAATTAGAAATGCAGTGCAAGGAGAAGTGGTTTGGGTTGAGATCTGCTTGTTTTTTATACTTGATTTTGACTGGCATTCCAGTAATGTATTTTAAAAGTAATTTATTTTTTCATGCCTCACAACCTTTTTGTTTCCATCTAGATATTAAGGAAGCTGTAATGTAGCCAATGCATTGAAATGTGTTTTTTTTTTCTTCTACGCTTCATTTAGTCTTGATTGGACTCTCATAATGTCGGTTTGGCACCCAGGGCAGTGCATTTAAAGTCCCAGTTTTTGTGGTTTTGAGCATAGCCCCACCCCTTTCTAGTTGGTCACACCCCTTCCCATTGGCCCCACCCATTCAACTGTCCCCTGCAGCCCCCCTTTGATTTGAAGTCACCAACCACCACTGGCGAGGGGTATGGATAGGGAAGAAGCAAAAGGGAGAAAGAAGAGTTAGGTTGACTGTATAGGGATGATAGTGTAAGATACAGGTAAAAGAGGCAAGAAATTGTCAGTTGTTTAAAATATAATAGCAGGTTGGAGGGTAATGTTGTTACAGTTACAAATTAAGGAGCTATTTGATTAACCTGGTATAGAACATGAGCAGAGCTGTGCACTTTTTAGATAGTTTTTAAGTGTGTGTGAAGGATTTGAGGGGAGTGTCTGTCCTTATGCAGACATAGTGATCCATATTTTAGCTGTGGAGTGTGAATACAGAGAATACCCTGCTGATTTAGTTGGTTTATCAACAGTGAGTTGAACTTGGGGAGTGTTTTTGTAGCATACAATTTAAGGTTGAGCAGGTGGCTGGGTAATGAATGATTTTGTGTGTAGTGATTAGCTGAATATATTTCAGGTATTTGGGTAGATCTGACTAGTTAAGTATTTTCAAAGCAGTGCAGTGGTGGGTACAGCAGTGAGAATTTCATGCAAATCTGGCTATTTTATTGTAACATTGTTCAAGTTTTTGAGTAAGTGAGATTTGGAGATTAGTAAAGATGGGGGCCTCCATAAAGAAGAGGAGGAGGAAGATAACTGTTTGCAAGGGTGTATCTGGATGTGGAGGTGAAGAAGATTCTAGCGCTGAAGAGTAAGCCTAGTGTTTGGTGTGTTTTTTGATGGCATTTTGTATGTGTAAATTAAATGTAAGGTTGTCATCTATGGTCATGCCTAATAGTTTTGTAATGGTTACCACTTCTATAGTGGTATTATTGAAGGAGTTATTTTAAAATTGTGTTTTTCATGAGACAGAGATTTAGGACAGCAAAGTAAAAGTTTGTTTTTGGGTTAAGCAGTAGTTGGGAGTTTTGTAACCGTTTTTTAGTGGCAGTGAGTGTTTCTTATTGAATTTGGTTGAGGTGTCTATGGTTGTATGAGAAGCATGTTGTGTGCAAGTGTGAGGAGAATATGTAAGGATATTAAAGAGAAAAGGTCCAAGGACTGATCCTTGTGGGACATTAGTGTTGACAGGGAGAAAAGGTGAGAGCACTGATTGCCATTTCAGAAATCGGCATCTATCAGTGATATAACTCTTGAACCAATTTAGGGTGTTTGGTGTTAGACCTAAGGCTGACATTTGCTCTAGTAGTGTAGTATGGCCGACCATATCAAAGGCCTTTGATAGGTCAAGGAATATGGTAGAGATAAGTTGACCACTATCTCTGACATTGTTCACTGTATCTGTAAAAGCTATAAGATCTGTATTTGTACTATGGGAGGTTCAAAAACCATGCTGGGTTTGAGTTAGAAGTTTTTATTGGTTGAGGTATTGTAGGAATTGTTTGTGGATGTATTTTTCTAAGATTTTAGAGATGGGAATAGGATAGCTCTTGGTCTGAAATTAGTGATATCTGTAGAAGTACCGCCTTTATGGAGGGGAATGATATGTGATTTTTTTTCTAGATTTTGGGGACTTCGTTTTCCTGTATGGATCTATTTATGAGTATGGATATGGGGTAACATATGCTACTTGCTGTTATTTTAAGGAATTCACTGGGTAGATTATCTGCAGATTCAGAGCAGCTTTTTAGTTTGCTTAAAAGTTTTTTATATAGACTGTAGATACTGGTTGACGTGTAAATGAGGAGGTAATAGTTGTTTGTAGACAGCATAGCGTCTATAGAGACAATTTAGACATAGTACTACAGGTCACAAAGTAGGTATTAGGTTGTGTAGCAGTGTACAGAGGTGTACTATTTGGACATGGATTGGGATTATATTTTTTCCCCTGGTTGCAGTATTGTTTTGATGGTTGACCAGAATTTCTTGGGATTGGTTTTGCAATTTTTTTTTCGGGCTCGCTGTAGTATTTATTTATTTATTTATTTCCAGTTTGGTTACCGGGGAAGTCCACTGGGCCAACATTACCCGTTTTCAGTGGAGGCCCGGGGAGAAAAGCTCCAAGAAAGCATTGTACAAAATCTGTTACAATAAAACACGGGAGTATACAAGATAAAATTGTAAAAAGAGTTAAAAAATAAGAATATTCACAAGCATAGTTAGCAGAATTCCTAGAGAGAGGCATTATGGGTTATACAGTTTCCTTTAAGCAATGGTACTGAAGTGTTGAGTGTGGAAGTCAGTTACATATATAAAGAGAGGAAATTTTGGATATGCTTGCTTAACATGCACATTTTTGAAGTAGAAAACTATTCACAATATTTACATTATTTACAAAGTTGATTCTTGTGAGCATAGTTGTAATTGTTAGAAGGTGAGAGGGAGTAAAGTTAAGGAGTTATAGGGAGCTTGTGAAGGGTAATAGGTATAAGACTATGGGAGACTGTAGAGAGTTAAAGTATGAAAAGAAGGGACCCCTAGGGTATAGACTGAGAAAGGAGATTAAGTAGGGTGGAAGCAGGTGCATTTCCATTTAGTGGACAGGTGTTTGAAAAGCTGGGTTTTGAAGTTGTCAGAGTTAGGAGTGGTTCTTAGTGAGGTGGGGAGAGCATTCCATTTTTTGCCTAGAGCATATGAGAGGAGAAGCTGGCCAGCAGGACGCTTAGGTTTGTGGATAGCAATTAGATTCTGGTGCTCTGATCTGAGTGTTCTATTAGGAATATAAGGGGGAAGGATATTAGCTAGAGCAGGGCATTTTGTAGGATGAAATACAAGTCTATGTGCTGTGGATAGTTGCAGGTGGTCAAGGTGGCTTGAAAGTTCGAGCCAATGTAATGATTTAAGGGTGAGGCAGTGGTGAGTGGAATTTTTTGAATTTGTGGCAAATTTAGGGATTTTATTGTAGCAGTTTTCTAGTTTGGAGGTTGTAGAGGCGGACAGGTTGGTTAGGCGAGGAGCCACGTATAATAAGGAAGGGAGAAGATATGTAGTGGCTAGAGTATGTCTAGTGGAGTGAGAGAGAAAGCGATTGCTCCTATACAACATACCTAGCTTTTGGTGTTTTTTTTTTTAATTTTGTTGTATATGTGTGTCGAACTTGAGGTGTTCGTCCACAGTTATGCCTAGGAGTTTTGCAGAAGGCACCACTTCTATGGGTGAGTTAGTTTGGCTAAGAATTTTGAAATCATTTTTGTTGAATGAAAAGGTCTTAGAGGGGGGAATAGTAGGATTTTAGATTTATTTGCATTGAGAGAGAGGTGGTTATGGTGCATCCAGTTTTCTGCTGTGGAAAATGCAGCTTGGATTTTTGTCAGCAGTTCAGAGAGGTTAGTAGCAGAGCAGATTAAGGTAGAATCATCTGCATGTTGAATAATTTTTGTGTCAGGAATAGCAGTGTGAAAGTTATTGATGAAAATGTTGAAAAGCATGGGCCCAAGGATGGATCCCTGAGGAACTCCAGTTGGGGTAGATAAGAAGGAAGAGGTGGAGTTCTTCCATTTGACTGCCTGAGATCTGTCAGATAGATAGCTGGAGAACCAGGATAATGTTTTTGGTGAGAGGTGAAGGTTTGAGAGATGGCAGAGTAAGTGCTTGTGGGAAATGGTGTCAAATGCCTTAGACAGATCTAGTAGTACGGTAGAAACTAGGTGACCTGAGTTTTGGGCTTGATTGACAGTTTCAAGGAAGGAGAGAAGAGAGGTAATGGTGCTGTGGGCAGGGCGGAAGCCATGCTGAGTGGGTGTGAGGAGACTGTTTTGGGTCAGGAATGGCATAAGTTGGTGGTGGATGCACTTTTCAAGGATTTTGGAGAGTGGAGAGAGCAGGGCAATAGGGCAGAAATTAGAGACACTGGTATTTTTGCCATCTTTGTGTAGAGGTATGATATAAGCTGTGCGCCAAAGTTTAGGGACATAGGATTCATTTATGGATCTGTTTATGATGATGCTAATTGGGAGAGCAATACCATCAGCAGCATAATTTAGGTAGCAGGCGGGAATATTGTCAGGAGCATTAGTACATGGTTTAAGTTTGGATAGGAGTCTTTTTATGAAGTTAGTGGAGATGGGTTTGAGCTCAAACAGTAGAGGTGGGTTGTTAGATGGGTTTGAGGGGGAAGTGTGATGGGTAGTTGGGTTATTGTCAGGAAAGGATTTGGTAAGGGCAGAGATGGATTCGGTGAAAAATGAATTGAATTCAGAGCCTAGTTCCAGATTGGATTTACTTGGGTCTGGACATGGATTATTCTTTGAGCCTGGATGGAGGAGCAATTTTATTGAGTTCCAGAATTGCTTTGGGTTTTTATTGTTATTGGACTGGAGTGTGATATAGTAGGATTTTTTGTCCTTGGTTATTAGCTGTTTTGCAAGGTTACGAAGATGTTTATATTGAAGCAGGGTATTGGGCAGTTTATTATTTTGGTAGAGCTTCCAAAGTTTGTCCCTTTGGTGCATGACCTGTTTTGTTTGTTTGGATAGCCATGGAGCTATGTTAGTTTTTATTCTTTTATATCTTAGAGGGGCTAGGGAGTTTAGGGTGTCAAGGAGGATAGAATTGAAGTAGTCATGTAGTATTTTTTTTTTTTGTCAGAGATCTGTTTTTGGCCTGGTTACGAATACTTTTATATTGTTGGAGGTTTTGCTTGTCTGCCAGTTTTTCCAGGCTTTGCCTCTAGTTTGCATTAGTCATCTTGTAGTGGTAGTTAACCAGGGTGCATCTCTTTTTATTCTTTTATTTCTGGGGGGTACCATTTTGTTTAAGGTGTTGATAAATACCGAGTAAAATTTCTCAAAGGTATCATCTAGTGTGATATTTCTTAGTATATTCCAGTTTATTGAGGAAAGGATATTGTTAAATGTGTGAGGTTAAAATTTGTTGTGTTGCAAATAGTTTTTATAATTTGCTGTTTTGGAGGATTGTGTCTGTGACCTTTGATAAAGGCAGGAAGATGGTCATTGAGGGGACTTGATAGGGCACCAGACAAGGTAAATTTAGTGGTATCGGATACTATGATCCATTCTAGTATGGAATTTGAGTTTTTGCTAAAGCATGTTGGAGTTTGTATCATTTGCATCCAAAATGATTTATGCTAAATTTAGGAGAGGTAGATATAAGGTCAAGTCACTTAATATTAATATGTCCTAGTATGACTGTTTCATGAGGGATGGAATTTGAAGTCCAATGTAGAATGTCTTCTAATACACTGATATTATTGCCTGGGAAATATATAAGGTAATGATACAGATTAATTTCTGTTTGTTTAGTTTGAGGAAAGTGACAATAAGTTCTGCATTACTGAATTGTGGTATGGGGGCATTATAAGGGATTAAGTTGAGACAATCTGGGTATATTCTTGCTACACTACCACCTTTCCTTTTAATTTGGTCATTCCTAATTATGTTATAGTTTGTTGGTAATATTTCAATGTTGCTAATATTTGGTTGTAGCCATGTTTCTGTTATGGCTAGGATACTGGGTTTTTGAACAGCATGGAGTTCTGTGATTTTATTACAAATACTTCTAGCATTTAGAATAATAAAAGTTAGTTGACTACTGTTAGATGGATAACATGCTGTTTGATTTTGTTCAGTACTACTGACTATGTTTTCTTTTTTGATGAGTTTTGTTGGGCCTGAATTAGGGCGAATATCAACACTGATTAGGATCATTGTGTGTTGGACTAGTTTTTTTAAATATTCTTTTTCTTTTTTTTACTCCTAGCAGGGGATGTTATTTTAAGTTTACTTGATGGTACACTGACTGGTTTAAGTTTGAAATAGAGGTGCAGTGTGCCCTGGTAGATGTTGGCTGTTTTTATGATATTAACTTTTGGTGGGGTAAGTTTATCTGGTAGGTACGTAGGTGGGGAAATGATAGTGTGACTCTGGTGCCTTTGGTAACAGGTGAGGTGACTAAGGTACAGCAGTAGTAGGGTCAAGCCTATAGTTAAGCAATTCATACTGCTATTGTTACCTAACTTGGGAGTGATAGATACAGGATAAGTAGTTTGGAGGAGAGATTGTGGGTTGTGTAAGTAATATATGTTTGCTGATAGAACAGATAGAAAGTATGTAAGATGTGTGAAAACAGTTAGTGGTTGTATATGCACTGGAAGTAACAAGGAAATGGTGAAAGGCTGAGCTACCGCTAGGAGTGATGAGTAACAGGGAGCTAAATGATGATGGAATCTTAAGGGTTACGTGAGCAGGATAGGGGAGTGAAGTGGAGCCCGAGCAGAGCGAGGACAGAACTGAGCAAGGCCCACACTTGGTGTATGTGCCTATGACAAACTATCTGTTGGGAAAGACATAGTCTGTGAAGGTAGGAATGTTTGTATTAGTACAGCATTCAACATTTATAATAGACCATTTCTGTTAAAAAAAATTTCAAAAATACAATGTGCCTTACACTAGAGTGAAGCAGCTAGATGGAGTGGAGTTCACTTGGGTCATGAGATAGAAATGTGATGTTGGAGAACAACTAAGATGAGAGGAGGACAATCAAGTATTTCAATGGACTGCAGTTACCCCCCCCCCCCCAGATGGTTTACCATCAAATGCAATCAGTGAGGTAAATGTTTGTGGCTACAAAGACAAGGTCTTTGAACTCTAAATACCTGATGCGAATCACAGCATTTAATTTTATTGTTAAGGGATTTTATTGCCTTTCCAGGGAAATTTTACACTGCAGGGTAAAAATTGCTAGTGTGTTAATTTAGCTTCACCTTCATCAGTATAAGGCGTGGGGGTGGGGGTGTTCCTGCAGCAGATTCAGCATGGCAGTTCAGAATACACCGATGAATAAGTGAGGGAAAACAATTAGGTTTAGTGTGATTCTTGGAAACTGCCTTACATAGATTTTAACTGACAGTATTGCTTCTTTTGTACTTATGCAACTGAAGGTGGGATTCAGCTGGAGAAGTTACTTTGACAACTGCTGCTGCTGCAAATGTTAACATAATCATAATACCAGACATACTATGAGCTCAGTACAAGAAGAGTGAAGCAGATGGATGGAGAGGTGTTCACTTCCGTCATGGGGTAAAGAAGTCATAATATTCACAACTGTTTTATCAGACAAACATATCTCTGGATGTCATTTCATTAGCTGCAATGTTTTAATGTACCTTTTTTAATAATACCTATTTTTGCATTATTTGAATGTGGAAATATGTCATACATTTGACAACTTTTACCAAGCACTCCTCATTAACTCTGTCCTGTACTTCCCACATGGTGCATGCCTACCAAATCATACCAGTTTGTAAGATGCCACTATACCCCATAATTCACAACCTATTGTTAATGAGATTTTAGACTCGATATTACAATACTGTTAATATGAATACATTATACTTCAAACAAATAGTTATGTATGTGGCTGTGTTTTTCTTACTACGTGTGTGTAGCATCATTCTTCTTGTAACACCCACTGTTTATATAGGCCACCAAAAAAATAAACCATCACTCTACATGTTTGCTTTATTAGCAGAACTACTGTTAATTATTTCATATTTTTCATAACATTTTACAAAGGCATTTGACCCCATGTATAAAAATGTAAAAAAGGGGGTTTGTGGATAGATGGATTGAAGTTACTCAATCCCTGTATACCCCCAGAGAGATGTTTTTACTGTAGATACCTGCCTTATCCTCTCAACTTGATGAGAAGACCTGGCTCCCTAATGCACAAACTATTGTCCATGAGATAGTATCTCAATATTAGAATGATATTACTAATAATAAACTATAACCCAACTAAATCATTTCATTTCTAGCCCGTGTATTTTTGCTACCCCCAGTACTTGCATGGATCCGTGGTAACATGACAGTATCACACTCTAAAAAAAAATCATATTTTTAATACCATATCCAGCACTTAGCACAAAGGATTAAAGTTCTGAAGTATTAGTGAGCTGTTTCTAATCTCCATTCTACAACATGTAATTCCTTCCACCTTCATCTGCCCACTGTGTGACTATGAACAAGTCACTGAATCTTGGAAAGGGACAGACTTGTCCAGTGGGCGTACCAGTCACAAACAGGTAAAGCAGAACAAAGCTGCAAAAATTATTCAATAACACAAGCCCTGTGCAGCCCACTATTTGTATAAACCCCCATAAATTCATAGGTGCACTCAGAATGTGAATAAGAGACATGCAGGATTCTTTGGCTTGAAAAAATACAAAATGTACACATGTATGTGAACAAGAGCAAAGTACTCAGTGGTAATACTTGACTATTAGTAATACACATGAATAGTAGGCCATAGCTCTGTAATCATATCATCCATTACAAGAAATTTCTCAAAATAATAAATCAACATTTCTCCTGATCTAATCCACAGCCCCCCTCCATACACACACACATTGCCCATACTTTTTGCACAGCACAACTGTCACCAATAATGACTTTCTTGCCACCATTATAATGCCTTTAAGAATGGACAACTGCACACACTGCAGTAGCCATTTGAAAGTAATCCCATACCATACAATCATTCATGCACACAACACTGTCAAGAGAAATCACGTGCACTGAATAATGTCAGACTGTAGCAGTGAACACACTTCACAAAAATGACTAATTTGTATACACATAAATGAAAGTACAGCTAAAATAGCAACATTGTATTGCTCTATAGTGCTTTAATGACTGCCTTCATGGGGAGACGAAACCAGAATAATGATTACAGAACCTTTTAATATTTTTACTTGATATAACAGGAAACAATCTAAAAGTCTATTTCTCATTTAATCATTTTGTTACATAATAAAATGTACATACTATAAACAAATTATTATTAATATAGTTAAAATATTTTACAATATATTCTAATTAAATGCTGCTTTTGTTATTCCTAATTCATACCTTTCAGTGAAAGTAAAATTTTAATATTTAATATTAATATTTAATATTAAAATCTTATAATGTAGCAACTCTCATTCTTAATACAGGCTGAATAGAGGTATGTTCATTTAATCTTGGATTGACTGTGGCATCTAATTTTGCCTGCCAAAATAATTCCTCATACTCAAGCTTATTTTCCCAATGGCCACCCCTAACATTTGGGAGGACTAATTCCAGTATACCAAATTCAAATTTCTTAAAACCTTCGTATACCTGGGAATGCTTACATAGTATGTTGTTAAAACTAGCCTTTTTCGTATCATATCTGTGTTCGTATGTTCATTTAGATCGTTTCCTTTCCATTATCCCCACATAATATGATCGGCAGTTATTACACACTGCTATATAACCTGACCCTTTGGACTCGCAGTTCCCTTTAACCAAAACAACTTTGAACCACAGTAGTAGTTTAAAGCAAACTTTGTTCTCCAAAATGTAACGATATCTACACTTTCCACATTTTGTGGTGCCTTGATTTCCGATTTTTGTACCTTTTCTAAGACTTCCTTAATGTTGGTATCAACTTTATGTATGAACATAATGGAATCGGCCACCATTTTGTATATTTCTTTGTCCGTTCTAAAAATGACCTAATTTTTTAACATGATATTCTTAATATGGGGACTGATGTCCATGTGTTTAATAGCCATAGCTTTATAGAAAATATTATCTCGAGCATTAGAGACTACATTTGTGGAGGCCAACCCACTCATACTGTGCAAATGACAAAGAATGGGTGAATACCTAGTCTCGCTGTTGTTAAAAACTTCCACTGTTGTGGCAGAACAGGTAGCTTACATCCTTCTAAGTTGGGAGTTGCTGATTGAAGGCTTAGTGTCTGTTATTCTAAAAGTGTATTAATTCTGGTTTAAGCACTTGGGCTTGGGATGAGTTATTTTACATTAAGAATGTGTGGTCTGCACTCTTGTGGGAGGAGAGGATAGATTCTACTCTTCTGAGCTGGGAGTTTTTGGTTAAAGGCTTATTGTGCCTGCTTATTTGAACTGTTTCTTTCTGAAATTGATATGCCTTGTTTACTGTAGCACAAAACTAGATTCAGACCTGCTGAATCTAGCTTTATTTGAATAACCTGAGCACTAATCCAGGCCATCTTTTTCTGGAGAAGGTTCCCCTGCACCCTAGTGGCAGGAGTGTGCAGCTAGAACTTGTCTGATCGAAGACTGCTGGAATGGAACTCAGTTTTTAGCTTTTCATTGGTTAATTTGTTTAAATCAGTTTGCTCATTTGTACCATTAAATTAAAAAAAATGCACTTTATGCATTGCCGCTTAGCTAGGGTTATAATATTCTCTGTGCCATAAAGTCTGCTTTTCAAATTTTCCCTTAGAACTAGCCATTTTTTTTTAAGTTTTAACACTCAAATCTGTTTCTTTGAGCTCAGCACTTGTTCAGAACTCATTGTAAGCACTAAATAAGCTACAAATAACTACAGCACTCAACTTTCCTCACTTGTCTAGAGGAAAACTATTTTTGGTACTTAATAAATAAGCACCTATCCAGACATGTCTATGGGTCAGCTCCTGGTGTTTTCTCGTCTACCTGATGAATCTGGGCATCTTGGAGCAATGCAGCAATTGTCTCATGCACACAGACAACCCTCTCCTCCTACCACCCAACACTACAACCTGTGAGAGATGCACTTATATATCCAAACAGGAAGCAAGGCTCTCTTCACCCAAGACTGGACTAGACAGTCAAGAGGAGAGGGTAAACACTTGCACCACACCACACTCATCACATAGTCTCTCAAAACCTACACCACCAAAACACATACATAGAAACACAAAACACACACCTACATTCACGGAGGCTCTCAATAAAAATCTGCCAAAGCAACAGAGACCTCCAAAGATGAAACGCAAGCAATCTCCACCCAACAACACAACCCAAATGCCACATAGTCCACAAACTCAGTGCGCCACCCAACCTTAGCCCATAAGGCATAACAACATACCCAACACTCTAGTCATAGGTGACTCTATAGTCAGGCGCACTGATGTTCCACTCACCAGGCTAAACAAGGAGAAAGTGCTAAATTTACCCCCTCTCACCCCCTGAAGGGCCCATTGCTATACCGGAAGAATTCAAAGTTCCTGTAATCATGGCTGCACAGGTAAAAAGCACACTCTCCAAAGTCAAGAACACAACATCCACGGGACCTGACAACATCCCAGGCTGTGTTCTACATGAACTATAGAACGAACTGGCATCCCACCTAAGTACTCTGTTCAATCATAGCCTCACTTCAGGCTTTGTGCCCACTGAATGGTGCACAGTGATGGTTATCCCACTTCACAAAGGGGGATCCACCATGGACCCCGGGAATTACCACCCCATTATCCTGACGAGCCTGGTCTGCAAGGCCATGGAACGTATCATCATGGAACTTATAAACAAAGACATTGGTAATCTCCAAACTCTGGAATCCACCCAGTTCAGGTTTGTAAAAGGCAGATCATGTCTCCTAAACCTGACAGACTTCTTTGAAGAAGTCACCAAAGCTGTAGATGAGGGTAAGGTGGTTCAAACAGCCTATCTAGATCACAACAAGGCTTTCGACACCATCCCCCACTCTGGAATTATAGATAAACTCACTAAACTAGGTATAAATCCCTATGTCACAAGATAGGTTGCCAACTGGCTCAATGATGGAACCCACACTGTGAAAGTATCAGACTCCAAATCCGACTTCAGACCAGTGACAAGTGGAGTACCACAGGGATCAGTCCTGGGTCCTCTCCTGTTTGGTATCTACTTCTCTGAAGTACAGGCTAACACAGAAGATCTTTGGCTGATGAAGTTCACAGATGACTGCAAACTAGGAGCCATAATCAAAACTCCTAATGATGTGGACATCCTACAAAAGAGCCTCACTGAGACAGATGCCTGGTGTCAAAGCCATTGCCTCAGCTCAATGCCAAAAAGTGCATTGTTATCCCTTTTGGTAAAAACTCCATACCCATGAACTACTACATAGGCAATAGTCTACTTAAAACTGAAAGTGTGATAAGAGACATTGGGACATAGGTGGACAGTAGTCTCTCCTGTGATAATCACATTGCCACAGTAGTCAGAAAATCCTTCTACATGGCACACCTCATCACAAAAGGTTTCTCATCCAGGAAAAAAGAGGTAATTGTTCCCCTCTACTCATCACTCATTAGACTGATTATAGAGTACAATGCCCCTTTTGGTATGTACCTCACAAGACATCTATAACTGGAAAGGCTGCAGAAATACCTCACAAAGATGATTATCGGCCTCAAACAGATACCCTACGCAGACCGTCTCAAAAAACTCCAGCTTTACTCTGTCGCATACCGCCTACTCAGAGGCAATCTCTGCCTAACATACAAAGCTATGTCAAACCCAGGGCTGTTGGACATGCTCCACTTAAAGAAATCCCAGTCCCTCCAAGCTACATGCTCTAGGTACCTAAACCTTGTCACCACAATAAACATAACATGCTGGAGGGATAGATTCCTGTCCCAGAGACTTCCAATGCTCTGGAACAAACTACCTATCTATATCAAACAAAGCTCCTCATTAGCACTCCTCAAGAAAAATCTTGATGATTGGATGGGAAATAGGAAATTCACCCCGGGGATCACTTCTGTGGCTCTGCTCAACAGAGGCATAGGAAAATAATTATCTTGGGTGGTGAAAGCCAGGGTATCTTTTTGGCTAGGCTTATATAGGCCCTAGGGCCAATAGCCTAGTACCTTACTATGAAGTCCCTTAACAGATCATGAGGGTAAACCCTTTCTATAAACATTCACCATAATATCTAATTATTTTACAAAAAGTGTAGCTTTAGAGGTCATCCTTGCTGCCCTTATAAAGTGCCCTTTTACCAAATTCTTCTTATAGAACCAAGGATGGTAGCTGGTATAGCAGGGGTCAGAAACCTTTCAGCTGTGTTGTACTAAACTAATGTTGTAAAGTCAACCAGGATGCCAACCTAAGCCTATCATATTTTTATGTACAACCATTGAAATACATTAACTTGATCTTGTACCAACATGTTTCCATTATATTAAATAACTATTCTATTTTTTCTTGATTAGTCAACATTTTACTATAAATAGGAACAAATAGAAAAACTATGTTATGCAAATTTTTTAAGTTTTAAACACATTTTGAAATTTTATTATAAAACTGTCAAAATGTATATTTTGTTAAGAAAGTCCAATAGTTTGAAGAACAAAACTCAATTTTGCTCAACGTTACTTTTATCTTTTTATAAAAAGAACATACTTAATGCTTTTTATAGACAGATAAAATTCATGTCGAGCAGAATAATCTTCAGCTGCCACTGGTAGATGTTATGATCACTATCTCTCTCTCTCTCTCTCTCTCTCTCTCTGATCTCTCACACACAGTCGCTTCTGCTTTCATACATGCATCCACTCACTCTCTCTCTATCCAATCTCTCACCCACACAGTCTCTTCAGCTTTCATACATGCATTCATTCACTCAGTCTGTCTCTCTGACCTCTCTCACACACAGTCTCTTCAGCTTTCATACATACATTCACTCACTCAGTCTCTCTCTCTCTCTCTCTCTCTCTCTCTGACCTCTCACACACAGTCTCTTCAGCTATATTAATTCACTTACTCACTCACTCACTCTCTCGCTCTGATATCTCTCTCAGTCTCTTCAGCTTTCATACATGCATTCACTCACTCACTCCAATCGCTCACCCACACAGTCTCTTCATCTTTCAAACATGAATTCACTCATGCTCGCTATCTCCAACCTCACACACACAGTCTCTTCAGCTTTCATAAATGCATTCACTCACGCTATGTCTATCTCCAATCTCTCACACACAGTCTCTTCAGCTTTCATACATGCATTCACTCTCTCTCTCTGATCTCTCACCCACACACTCTCTTCAGCTTTCATATATGCATTCACTCACACTATGTCTATCTCCGATCTCTCTCACAAAGTCTCTTCAGCTTTCATATATGCATTCTCTCTCTTTCTGATCTCTCACCCACACAGTCTGTTCAGCTTTCATACATGCATTCACTCTCTCTTAATTCAATTTTTTTTTTTTATGAGATCATAATTACTGTATTTCAAGTCACTCAGCATGCCATTGAAAATCGTTCCATATGCCATGCTTGGCACACTTGGTTCCATACCATGCTTGGTAGGTTGCTGAAGTCTGTACTACAGAATAAATATGAGATGAAAGGGAATCTTTTCTATAAATAATAGAAACCAGAGCATTGTTTTCTACCCCCAACCTTATGTCTAAATAGTGTATATTATGTGTCTTGTACTGGTGGGTGAACTTCAGTAGTGGTATCTGAAATATACCTCAAAAATGTTCTTTATCTTCCTCAGTCCCCTTTCAAATGAAAAAAATATAATCCAAGAATCTGCCATAGAAAGACCAAAGTTGGGTGAAATGGGTATTAAAAATATAATGCTTTTGTCAGGTGAGCACAACTTAGTTGGCAAATGTAGGGGCACAAGCCACCCCATTGCTACACCATTCACTCGCTGCCCCCCTCTGTCTGGTTTCATGATTCTAATTCCTTTATCTTTCGTCAGTTTGCCCAACAAGGTGCATTTAGCATGAGTTAAATTTAAAATACATTTCCTTTTCTCTGAAAATAGTGAATAAAGATGTCTTTCGCATGCCTTTTCAAATAAATGACTAGTTCAACTAAGGGTGGGGTTGTAAACATTTTCTTTGTCAAAGATCTGTCAGTATACAGGAGACCTCTGTCCTTATTAATACAAGATATGTTTAACTTTCTAGTATACAGCTTTAATTCAAGGATAGTATCAGTAATGTCACCCCTCCTTTTTTGGGGCAAATATAAAACCTTTTTCAAACAGGCTGAAGAAAGTAGTGTTGATAGTCACTCAAATTATAAATATAAAACAAAATCCTATTGTCAGTGGGAGTAGCTGAATCTTTACTCTCCAGCCTCAAAACCATCCTCTGTCACTGCCACGTGTGCATTTCCCTAAAGGGTTCCCTTCCTACCCCTCCAATAGTAACAACTCAATGATTATCATCTGTTTGGCAAATATTTCTCCTGCCTCTTGACTTCATTTCTTATTGTCTGTGACCGCCTGTGAGGTGGGGGTAACTCTAAAGGGGGAAACCCGTGTATCCTGATTATCCAGCTCTCTACATTAAAATGTACCAGTTGTGGTCCCCAATTAGTAAAATCATATATCAAATTTTCCTTTTTATCATTAGAATCTGGTATTGGATAAGCCTTTCCTTCAACATAATGTGTGTTATCTCTAATACGTTTATTTTGCTTCCTAGAAGTCACAGTACCAACCAGGTCATTCACAGATTTAAAATTATTATACCTGGGGTTGTAATCATCAAACAGTAATAATACCCTCATTTAAAACCAGAGACTCACTCATGAGAGAATCAATACATGAAGTGCTAAATTTCATTATAAATTCTAATATTTCCATACCATGTTTGTTGAGCATATCATTTAAATAACTGTACTCTTTCATTTCTTTATTAATACCAAAAGAGAATATAACTTTAAACACCTAGGTATTTGCCCCTTTGATACATTCCCTTGGATATGAATGGTATATTTGCAAAGTCCAAACCTTTTTTAACTTCTTCTCAAAGTCTCATAATCTGAATTCTAAATTGATCTGTTCACTTCTGTGATGAATATTCTCAGTCCAAAACATAAAGTCGTGGTCTAACCAAGATTTGATATCATGGTCTTTCAAAAACAGCTAAAGGAGTCCATTCATTGTTTGGAAGATTAGTATTGCTGGCATTAATCCTTGAACCACTCGCACCTCCTGATGTGAATCATGTTGAATGCCATTTGCTGTAACTGCCACCATCTCTTCTTATAAAATTTTCGTTGGAATAAAAAGTTGGAGGGGGGTTAATTAACATGAGCATTATCTTGCTGAATTCTGATGAAAGTTCTTGCTGAATTATTTGTAGGGTTGAAGTTGGAAAGTTTTTGAATACATTGTTGTGGCAACAACCTAATCAGTTGAGTTAGATTAGTGGTAGAATGTATTTGGGAATATTCCATCTCCACTCCTAATGTAGGGTGGATATTAGTATCGCCTTCATTCAAACCCATGCTGCTGTCCGGGTAATAGTACACCATGTTCATTCGAACCCATGCTGCTGTCCGGGTAATAGTACACCATGTTCATTCGAACCCATGCTGCTCTCCGGGTAATAGTACGCCATGTTCTTTCGAACCCATGCTGCTGTCCGGGTAATAGTACACCATGTTCATTCGAACCCATGCTGTTGTCCGGGTAATAGTACACCATGTTCATTCAAACTCATGCTGCTGTCGGGGTAATAGTACCCCATGTTCATTCGAACCCATGCTGCTGTCCGGGTAATAGTACACCATGTTCATTCAAACTCATGCTGCTGTCGGGGTAATAGTACACCATGTTCATTCGAACCCATGCTGCTGTCGGGGTAATAGTACACCATGTTCATTCGAACCCATGCTGCTGTCCGGGTAATAGTACACCATGTTCATTCGAACCCATGCTGCTGTCCGGGTAATAGTACACCATGTTCATTCGAACCCATGCTGCTGTCCGGGTAATAGTACGCCATGTTCTTTCGAACCCATGCTGCTGTCCGGGTAATAGTACACCATGTTCATTCGAACCCATGCTGTTGTCCGGGTAATAGTACACCATGTTCATTCAAACTCATGCTGCTGTCGGGGTAATAGTACACCATGTTCATTCGAACCCATGCTGCTGTCCGGGTAATAGTACACCATGTTCATTCAAACCCATGCTGCTGTCTGGGTAATAGTACACCATGTTCATTCGAACCCATGCTGCTGTCGGGGTAATAGTACACCATGTTCATTCGAACCCATGCTGCTGTCCGGGTAATAGTACGCAATGTTCATTCGAACCCATGCTGCTGTCTGGGTAATAGTACACCATGTTCATTCGAACCCATGCTGCTGTCCGGGTAATAGTATACCATGTTTTTTCGAACCCATGCTGCTGTCCGGGTAATAGTACACCATGTTCATTCGAACCCATGCTGCTGTCCGGGTAATAGTACACCATGTTCATTCGAACCCATGCTGCTGTCGGGGTAATAGTACACCATGTTCATTCGAACCCATGCTGCTGTCCGGGTAATAGTACACCATGTTCATTCGAACCCATGCTGCTGTCCAGGTAATAGTACACCATGTTCATTCGAACCCATGCTGCTGTCCGAGTAATAGTACACCATGTCTGCTTCTTAATGTTAAGTGACCTACTTTTAAAAATAGTTTCAACTCATAGTTCAGTTAAATAGATTAAACAAAAAATCACACTAGGTGGTCTTGTTCCCAGCTTTTGTGATTCCGACTTTAGCAATGGACAACTATATTACCCTTTAAATTCTCCTGACATGAAAAGAATGTTGCTGATAAAATATTTGCAAATATTCCATGATTATGAATATTATAAATACACAATTTAAATGTAAACTTACAGTATCTAATATATTAGAAAGCTCAAATAAGATGTTAATCAAAGAATTTGGGAACAGGGAAGTATAGGAACCATACTTGATGTCAGATAACCATAATTTGCATAATGGGTACTCAGCAAATTTTCCTTCCGTCATATTGCAATACATTGGACATAACATATGAACTGGAAATAAAAATAATTTATTTATTTATTTATTACATTTGTTAACTGGGAAGTGTCCGACTAGGCTGAGAGCCTGTTTTCAGCAGAGGCCTGGGGAAAAAGCTCCAGATATACAGTACAGTATATAACGTGCAAATTATTACAAGCAGTAAATTCAACTACAAGGTTTATCCAAAGTTAAAAATAAATAAACTATATTTTCTAACAACATAATTAGGCATGTAGCATATATAGGGAAATAGCTAGTTTGCCATGGTTAGGAGATTCAAGTAGTGTGACTAATAGGAAGTACATTGGGTGAAAGTAACAGAAAGGACAGTAAGAGAGAAACAGCAGCCAGAGAAAACCCCTTTAAGGTAGAAGGAGGGTGCAAAGATGTGAACAGTGGAATTAGTCAGGAGTATGGCAGGAGCAGAGCCAGTGGTTTGTTAGATATTTAAGTAGTTGTTGTTTAAACTCAGGATAATGGGGACAGTTAGTAATGGGTTGGTGTAGCGTGTTCCAGAGTTTGGAAATATTATGGGAATATAGACAGTCCCTGTGATAGTTGTGTGAGAGGGATACCTCTAGTAGTAGTTTATTTGAGGACCTGAGGGTCCTGTTATTCCTAGTGGGTTAAACCAACTTGGAAAGAGCTGGACAATTGGTGGGTTGGTTTATTAATTTTTGGATTATAGTAAATTGGCTGATAGATAGAAGATTTGGGAGTTTGAGCCACTGTAATTGGGAGAAGACAGAACAGTGGTTTGTCCTGTGTGTGGCATTTGTAGCAAATTTGGCAATCTTATTATAGCAAGTTTCCAGGTCATTTAGGTCAGATTTTTGCAGGTTGGTGAGAATTTGAGAGCCATAGAGGAAGGAGGATAGCAGGAGGGAATGGACAGTGGCAAGTCTGGCATTTTGGGTGAGAAATGGTCTGACCCTGTATAAGGTGCCCAGTTTGATGTGTATTTTTTTAGTTGTAAGGGAATCATGTTTGGTGAAAGTTAGATTCTTATCTATAGTGACCCCTAATAGTTTTGTGTCAGTAGTGGGTTTGATGATGGTTCCATTTGAGGACTGAATTGACAGAGGAACTTGGCAAGGTTTGGGTCAGTAGTGGGTTTGATGATGGTTCCATTTGAGGACTGAATTGACAGAGGAACTTGGCAAGGTTTGGCTTTTTTATTTTCGAAGACTATTGATTTGGTTTTGTTAGGGTTTAGCATAAGTTGATGTTCTAATAGATATCTTTCTATGCTCTGGAAGGAGGATTGCATTTTTTATTGAAGTTCTTGGGGTGTGGAGGCAGAGCATATAAGGATAGCATCATCAGCGTATTGAACAATGTCTGCTTGGTAAGTTGCAGAGCTAAGATCGTTGGTGAATAGAATGAAGAGGAGAGGGCTGAGTATTGAACCTTGGGGGACACCCACTGAGATGGGAAGTAGGGGGGAAAGGGAATTTTGCCATTTGGTTGCTTGATGTCTATTATAGAGGTAGCTAAGGAAGCAGGACAGAGATGATGAGCTGAGCACATAAGTTGAGAGTTTGTTAGGCTTTAGACATGTCAAGAAAGATGGAGGAGACTGCCTGGCCTTGATTTAGGTGTGAGTGAATTGTGTTAGTAAATGAGATTAGAGCAGTGGAAGTACTATGTTTGGGTCTGAAACCATGTTGTGAATTTGATAAGAGAATAATTCTATTGAAAGTGGACCCTTTTGCATTTTTACAACCTATATATTAAAACCATATGGTTTAAATAAATGACTATGTCATTTTGTAATATTTAGTTTATTGTCTCTTATTTGTGGAGGAGATGTCTGTTTAAATATGTGTTTTATGTGCACTTTCAGTTTATGCTGAAATTACACTAGACAGTAATAATACATTATCTGACTTTTAAGCACTTTGTGACAAGCTATGAAATTTTTTTATCTATAAATGTATGCACTTTAGTCCTTACTTTTTGAATACTTGTCAACTATGTAAACAGTTGTTTTCATGTGTGGCATTAACTGTATTATGTTTAAGTGCTTTAAACCTCTAGAACTCCTCTGGCAACTATAAACCTGCAGTAGCTAATATACTTCAGACTCTGCCCCTTTTACATATTTTTCAGCTATACTTGTTTAGTCTATGGTTTCTGTAGCTACTTCATCTTGAATGTAGTGGTTTCCTCGGGTGTAGAGGGACGCTCATGTTTAACTGCAAGGTGGTATTAGGGCAATAAAGACAACTGCATGATACTGATAATGTAATGCCACAGAAACACTTACAAGGCTAAACTATTTTTAAAGTTCACCTATATTATATTTTGCAACCATATATTAATTTCATTAATTAGCAGACGTCTTGCTTGGAGGTGTCATTAATGGGATAGTCCCAGGCACTTTCTGTTTACATACTTGATATTGTAGAGTCCATCTATGATCATGGCCCAGCTTTCCTTCATATGGCAGTTGAAGGCAATTATCTTAGATTAAATTCTCTACTCTAAGAGGTCTCAGAGGTTGTCATTCATTGTTGAGTTTGCCAGTTTAATTTTTTGTGAAGCTCTTGAGGTGTTTCAGTGACTTCTGGGACATGACGTAAAGCATATTAGTGATGTAATGGCACAGATATTAGCAGATACATTAATATTCTGGTTCCGTGTAATTGTTTCCTTTTTGAATTTTTTGATGCTGCCATGATTTTACTTTATGTTAATGTCTAAGTACTATTCTCAAGCAGATTTCATGTAATATATGCTGCATCTTTGTAACCTACTGCATTGTATGTTATGTTGTTCACCTTTGCAGTACTTACAGATGTACAGCATTGGTGTCGTGACATCATTTTCAAGGTACAGGTAATTAGGTTTAGGTATCATCTTGACATTTTACAATGGCTGCTGAGTGGATAATAATCTGTTTGGTTCCACTGCTATCACATGGTGCTGTTCAAACTATTGTTGTCATTCAAGCTCACCCAGTACCAGTTATAAACACGCTAATTGGCAGACCTGTTATGATATAGGTTCATAGTTAGGTACTAGGCTATTGGCCCTAAGGCCTACATAAGCCTAGCCAAAAGGTACCCTGGCTTTCGCCACCCAAGAAAATTATTTTCCTGTGCCACTGTCGAGCAGAGCCACAGAAGTGATCCCTGGGGTGAATTTCCTATATCCCATCCAATCATCAAGATTTTTCTTGAAGAGTGCTAATGAGGAGCTCTGTTTATAGGTTCATAGGTAGGTACACACTTGTTGTTGTATCTTTCGGCTTTTCCCGGTTAGGGGTCACCACAGCAGAACTCTGGTCCGCTAATGATTGGTAGTAGATTTTTACGCACCGACTTGCCAGGCCTGACGCACAACCTTCAACGAAGGTACGCCCATTCACGCATGTCTCCACACAGAAGACGCTTTAGCTGAGAATCGAACAGGACAACATCTTACTGTGAGGCGACAACGCTACCGCAGCACCACCACCGCGGTCCAAGTAGGTACACACTATCATGTGTAATACAACATGAATCCTAAAAGAAACAATAGCATCAAAAGTAACAGCGCTACCTACAGACAGAATATGGAAATGCAAATATATACATGCATGGATGAACCAGTATGTCAATCTGAGAAAGTACAAATTTATATATAGGGGAGTGGGTATGTAAATCAGCATGTCATTAACAGTCAGTGTTCTATTACATCTGTAGCAATTCTATAGCAAATTAATTGATGCCAGAATATCAACTGCAAACAGCATTAAAACAAAATGTAAACAGTAAATCTATCACAAAATGACATATGGCTCCTCTTTGAAATCACTAGTACAAAAAAATTAAAAATATATGTTTAAAGTTGGGGGCTTTTCCCCCTACCCATTGTAAGGGCTCTTCCCAGCACCCCTAACTTATCTATACTAAAAACCTCACAGTTGTACATCACAACCAAAAGAAAAACTGCAGAATGTAAGCTAGAGTCAGTTAAGGGACGTGATTAAGCCTGGACTAGATTATGAGTTTGACCGTTTGTGACTGCACAGCTTGGCAAAAGCTGTTGTTAACTGCATATACATGTGTGTGTAAGGATGGTGAGGCTACAGTAATAGATAGACTTACCTTTGACAAAATGATAGTGTCTTATGAGTGAACCGCAAATGGTTGGAAAAAATGAGTGTGTGTGTACACTTGACTGAAATAGCATTTTGTTGAAAAACTGTAGAAGTCTATACATGGCAATTTCGGGTATCATTTTTGATAATGGGAGTGGTTAGAGATGTTATTTAGAACATTTTGTGTTGCTTAGCAAAGCCCACTGTCATGTTCTCCTCCCATATCCTTACATGAGTGTAATAGCATCAATTCAATGTGGGTGGTTATTTTTTTTCTTTTCTCCATGAGTATTTGACCATACAGTTAGCCTAGTAACCTCCTATGAACCTATTATATATTCTAAGGCCCTAGGGCCTTTACAAGCCTAGCCATGTCAAAAAAAATGTACCCTAATTGACCATAGTTAGATGGTCATTGTTTGCCGAGCGATTCTATGATCAACACCAACTGTCTCTGTCCATGAGGGACACAGGTGCCACCCCACAAAGTGAATTTATGGTTACCCATCCAAATGGCAAGGTTGTGCTCAAATATAGTCATTGAGGAGCTCTCCTTCACATGAAGTGGGAGCTTATTCCAGAAGAGCAGCAATCTCTGGGAGATGCATCAGTCTCTGGGAGACATATTTGTCTCTCCCACATGTTTTGTTAATGTCACAGGCTAGGTTGAGTCCCTGGAGCAAGTAACTCCTGTCCCAGTTGATTTGCAGATATGCAGCATTTCCATTAGGGCAGGGTCAGAGACTGCTCTGTAGGCCAGGCACAGGTCACCTCTCAGCAGCCTGTATGATACAGAGAACAGTGACAGGGCTATCAGTCTTTCAGTGTAGCTCATGTCTTGAAGGCCCTGTATTCTCTTGGTTAGAAACCTCTGTGGTCTCTCCAGCTGCTGCAGGTGTCTGGTGAGGTACATACAGAAGGTATCATTGTACTCAATCAATGGTCTGATAAGGGTTAACTACAGTGAAGTTAGAACCTCCTTGGTCTTGCCCTTATTTATGAGATGTGCTGTTTGGAAGGCTTTTCTTACCATTAAGGACATAAGGTGATCGAAGTTTAAATTGCTATCAACCTGCATTCCCAAGTCTCTCACCACAGTGCTTGAGCTTAGATGGGTGCTAGCTATATCGTAAATAGCATATTAGCGTGTTTATAACTGGTACTGGGGAGGACTACTACTTTGCCAATGGGGATGAGGCAATTTTTGCACTTAGTTTTAGCCAATGACTTTGGCATGCTGGAGGACTCTATGATTACACCCAATGTACAGTTGCCTGCAAACTTGGTAAGCCACAGGCCATCTATTTTTGCCTGGACTTCAGAGAAATAGATTCCAAAGAGTAGAGGGCACAGTACAGATTCTTGTGGTACACCACTGGTAACTAGTCTATTGATGGAAGTTGACTCCCCAACTTTGACAGTGGGCATTCTATCAGTGAGCCAGCTGGCTACCCATCTAGTGACATATGGGTAAATTTCTAGCTGGGAGAGTTTCTCGATTATGCCCGATTGGGGACTTGTGTCAAACACCTTGGCTAAATCAAGACAGGCTGTACGTACTGCTTTCCTCTCATCCAGGGCTTTGATGACATTCTCAAAGAAGTCCACCAGGTTTAATAAGCAAGATCTACCCTCACAAAACCAAATTGAGTCAGGTCAAGAGTTTAAAGGTTGCCTATGTCCTACATGATATGGTTCATGATTATTCTTTCCATGGCCTTGCAGATAAGGCTGGTCAGGCTAATGGGTCTTTAGTTCCCAGGGTCAGTTGATGGACTCCCCTTTGTGTATGGGGATTAGTGTTGCTGTTTAACCACAGCCTGAGCACTGTGTTTTGGCTGGCAAAGAGACAGCTAAGTGGTTTCACTAAGTCTTTTTTTAGATTGCTAAGTAAGCAGCCTGGGATGTTATCTGATCCCATAGATTTGGACAGTACTTGTATGACCTGTTCTTTGGGGATATTTGGTAGAGGACTGGTGTCAGGATTGCTATGGGGTTGTTGGAGACAGGGGGTTTTAATTATCACCAGATCTGTCAGCTAGCAGGTTGGCAATTTCATAGGTTCATAGGTTCATAATTTCATAGGTTTATACTAGGCTATCTGCCCTAAGGCATTTATAAGCCTAGCCCAGAGGTTTTGTGGCTTACACCACCCCTTATGTTAAAAAAATACTGTGCACATTAGTTTGTTGTGCCTCTGTCCAGCAGTGACACAGAGATGATTCCCGGGGTAAACCTACGATCTCCCATCCACCGGTCAAGATTTCTCTTGAACAGAGCCAGCGAGGTGCTCTGCCTCACATGGACCAGGATTTTATTCCACAACATAGGGAGTCTCTGGGTGACAAATCTATCCCTCCAGCATGTCCTATTTAAATCCGTGCTAAGGTTTAAGTCACTTGCTCAAGTGGATCTGGTAGATTTGGATTTTTTGAGGTGGAGCATGTCCATTAATTCCGGGTTGGACATGGCCTTGTATGTCAGGCACAGGTCACCTCTGAGCAGACGGTATGCGACTGAATAGAGCTGGAGTTTCTTCAGTCTGGCAGCATATGACAGATTTTGGAGTCCCTTTATCCTTTTGGTGAGGAACTTTTGGGGTCTCTCCAATTGCTGCAGGTGTCGGGTGAGATACATCCCGAATGGGGCATTGTACTCTATCATTGGTCTGATAAGTGAAGAGAACAGGGGAACAATGACCTCACTTGATCTGGATGTGAATCCCTTCATGATCAGGTGGGCAATGTAGAAGGTTTTTCTAACCACTTTAGCAATGTGAGTGTCAAAAGAAAGGCCACTGTCAACGTGGGTCCCCAGGTCCCTGATAACCTCTTCTGTGCTTAGTGGATTGCCACCTATATGTTAGCTTGGGGTTACCTTGTTTTTCCCGAAGGGTATGACTATACATTTTTTGGCATTTAACTTCAGGCCATGGCTCTGGCACCAGCTATCAGTTTCCGTGAGACCCCTCTGAAGGATATCTGTGTCCGATGTACTTTCCACTATGGCTCCCAGTTTGCAGTCATCTGCAAACTTTGTCAGCCATAGTCCTCCTATGTTAGCCTGTACTACTGAGAAGTAGATACCGAACAACAGGGGGCCAAGGACTGAGCCCTGTGGGACACCACTTGTGACTGGCTTGGAGTCTGACATGGCGCCAGCTACTCTAACCCTGTGGGTTCTGTCCTTTAGCCAGTTTGCAACCCATCTTGTGACATATGGGTTTACATTTAAGCTGGTAAGTTTCTCTATAATACCCGAGTGGGGTATTGTGTCGAAAGCTTTTGCAAGGCCAAGGTAGGCTGTATGGACTGCCTTTCCCTCATCAATGGCCTTGGTGACTGTTTCGAAGAAGTCGACCAAGTTCAAAAGGCGTGATCTGCCCTTGACAAAGCCAAACTGGGTCGGGTCCAATGTCTGCAAGTCCCCTATGTCTTTGTTTATGAGCTCCATTATGATCCTCTCCATAGCTTTGCAGACCAGGCTTGTTAAGCTTATGGGGCGGTAATTACCAGGGTCCGTAAAGGCACCACCTTTGTGGAGTGGGACCACAGTTGCCGTACGCCACTCCTTGGGCACGTATCCTGTGGTAAGGCTAAGATTAAACAGCTGCCTTATGTGCGGGTTTAGTTCCTCATTGAGTTCGTGTAGCACACAGCCGGGGACACCATCCGGTCCCATTGATGCTGTGTTTTTAGCTTTAGAGAGAGCAGCTTTCACCTGCGCATTTGAGATGTCTGGGAGGCTGCACTCCGCTGGGATAGTTATCTCTCCTTTGGGGAGAGGGGTGAAGTTTGCACTGAACCTGTCTGCCAGTATGTTGGCAATGTCTGTGGGTTCAGTGATTTTTGTATCATTTTGGACTAATTCTGAGCATATCTGGGAGTTTCCACCCAGGTTTCTAACATAGCTGAAGAAGGCCTTATGATTGTCTTTTGAATCTATGGCAATTTTTCTCTCAAAGTTGGCCTTGGATGATTTTATGAGTGCTCGTATTTTTTACTAATAATGATCAAAGGTGTCTTCTCTTTTATGGATTTTGCTCTATCATGTAACAGCTTTCTTCTCTTATTGTAAAGTTTGTTTATGGCTGGGGTCCACCAGACTGGACGTTTGCCCTTGGTGGAAAGAGTCTTGGATTTATTAGGGATTGCCTGATCCATGCAGTCCTGGAGGTGTTCGTAGAAGGCATTTGTAAGGGCTTCCACAGCTTGGGTTGTGGTTTCCACTGGCTCGGGGGCCTTGAAGGATACCACACCAGTCTTGAGTAGTGTGAAGTTTGCTTTAGAGAAGTTCTTCACTGTGGTCTTTTTTGTTTGGGGTGGGGGCGGGATGTGGATATCCAGTGAGATTAGTTTATGATCAGATCTCACCAATGAGGGATATACTTCCGGTGTGGAGCATTTTGTCCCCATGTTTGTGGTGATGAGATCTAGTATATTTTCTCCTCTTGTGGGAACGGTGACTAGTTGTTCCATGGCATTTGAATTTATGAACTCCAGGAACCTTTGGGCTAGAAAGTTTGGGCTTGAGTAATGTTCCCAGTCTATATTCAGGTAGTTGAAGTCACCAATATAATGGTGTTTGGAGATACATTTATACCCTCCAGTGTCGTCAGGAAGGCTGTGTGGGGTTCCTGAGTTTGAGAGGGTGGCCTGTAGCATGCTACAAATTGTAGAGCAGTTTTGCCTATGGTTAATTGCACCTGGATGGTTTCTGATGCTTCGTGCATTGCCACCAACCTGGAGGTGTGGGTATCCTTGATGAATATAGATACACCCCCTCCTTTTGTGATGTGGTCCAGGTTTTGGGGCCGGAACGCATGATATGAGGTAAAACCTGATAGTGCCAGGGTGCTCTCAGGAGCCTTGAACCAGGTTTCAGTCACAGCACAGACATCGATGTTCTCCATACTGAGAAGGGCCTCGAGTGCGTGCATTTTGAGATTTAGACTTCTGGCATTGAGCAGCATTACCCTTAGTTTCTTCCCATTTTTGTTTTCTAGGGTGGTAGGTTTAGAATTTGAGCCTTGCCTAAAAAAGGCACTATGGGGATGGCAAGAGCCTTAGCCAATATCCGGAATCCCAGGGGTGACGCTTGACAAGCCACGCTGCTTCGCAAGGGACGGCTTGCACCTATGTCATCCCAGGCAGACAGACACTGGATCCCCTTTGAATGACACCAGAAATTAAGCCAATTGTTAAAGCTGATCATCTTGTCTCTATGTTGTGGCATCATTCTTGGTGAAGGAAGGATGCTGGTCAGGGTCATACCTGCCTGGGCTACATAATCAGAGAGCTCCTCTATGTCTCTTTTCAAGTAGTCCAGGGAGGTACGTCTCAGGTCGTTCACACCAGCATGGACAATGACTGTGTCATATTTGTACTTGCTGTGGAGTGACCCGAGTGCTTGTGTTATGTGGCAGATTCTAGCACCCGATAGGCAGCTTACTGTGACCCTCTCCTTGTTCAGCCTGGTGAGTGGGACGTCAGTGTGTCTGACTATGGAGTCACCTATGTCAAGTATGTTTGGTGTTGTATTTGGCCTTAAGGGCTGTGACTGCTTTGCACACTGATTTTGTGTTTTATGTGTTGCCTGTGGTGTGTCATGAGGTGGCGGTTGCTTGGGTGTCTGCTTTGGAGGCCTCTGCTGTTTAGGTAAACTTTTGCTCAGAGCCTCCGAGTATGTCTTTGTGTGTTTATGTGTTTGATTCATTGTTGTGATAGCTTTATGTGAGACTGGTTTTGTGGTGTGTGTAGTTGCCTTCTCCTCCTGTCTGGTCTTGCCAGTCCTGAGTTGAGAGAGCTCAGCCTCCAGTTTGGCTAAATAGCTGCATCTCTCGCAAGTATTTGTGTTATGTGGGAGGAGGAGGAGAGGGTTGTCTGTGTACATGAGGCAATTGTAACATTGCCTCAATATTCCCAGATTCACCAACTGGACAGGAGAGGACGCCAGCATCTGGCCCTTCGACATGGAGAAAAAAAAAAAAAAAAAAAAAAAAAAAGCTGAACAAGTGCTGCACTTTTTAGTTAAGGGATATACTGTTTAGAATACTAGTAGAGCAGTTCTAAGGGAAAAAATGAAGAACAGACTTTATGGAGCCAGAAAAGGTTTAACCTTGTTAAACTGGCGCTGCCCGATGCTGCTCTAGTGGCAACTCCGCGTTAAATCGCGCTAAAGCACGCTAAAGGGTGCTTGATAGCAGGGGCTGGAAAGAGCCAGGAATTGACCCAATACGGCCAATAAAACTACAGTTTCAAGTCAGTAACCACTCCCACGGGGGGCAGGGGAGCTGCTCAATGTTTTTCACTGCTACTGATCAACAGAGAGACTTTCCTTTAGCCCAAGCAAAAATGGCCTCACAGAAACTTACAAACAGTTCAGGAACAGCAAGCCTGTAACTGAACTTTTTTAAATCACAGAAAAGTGGGAAAAAAGCAAGATTTTTTTTTTGTTTTTGTTTTATCAGAGATAGCAGAGGTTCACAAGTAATATCAGGTTATAACAGTGTAGTAAATGACCCCACACAAGAGTGCTAGGTCAAAGACAGAAAATATGCAAGTTTTGAGAAAAAACGATTTTAAAATTAAGTCCAAACAGGAAATTCAGTAAACAGCTTTTGGTTGTGCTCTAAATACAGCTACTAATGCAGAAATCAAGTTTAACAAGCCAGAAAATGCTCAAACTAGGCAACTATGCAGAAAAACTTAGTAAATAAACAGAGAAAAAATACTTAAAATCTCAAAAGTGGCTCCCTTCTTCTCTCAGCGTTTTCTCCTCTTGGTGGGTGCTTCACCAACAGCCAACAAGCCTGAAAAGATGCCAAACCCACAAGGCAACTAGGTTTTAAGAGAGGAAGATGAAGGAGATTTGGGAATGACCCCTACTGGTCAATAAAACTACAGTTTCAAGTCAGTAACCACTCCCACGGGGGGCAGGGGAGCTGCTCAATGTTTTTCACTGCCACTGATCAACAGAGAGACTTTCCTTTAGCCCAAGCAAAAATGGCCTCACAGAAACTTACAAACAGTTCAGGAACAGCAAGCATGTAACTGAACTTTTTTAAATCTCAATAAAGTGGGCAAAAAGCAAGATTTTTTTTTTGTTTATGTTTTTTCAGAGATAGCAGAGGTTCACAAGTAATATCAAGTTATAACAGTGCAGTAAATGACCCCACACAAGAGTGCTAGGTCAAAGACAGAATATATGCAAGTTTTGAGAAAAAACAATTTTAAAATTAAGTGCAAACAGGAAATTCAGTAAACAGCTTTTGGTTGTGCTCTAAATACAGCTACTAATGCAGAAATCAAGTTTAACAAGCCAGAAAATGCTCAAACTAGGCAACTATGCAGAAAAACTTAGCAAATAAACAGAGAAAAAATACTTAAAATATCAAAAGTGGCATCCTTCTTCTCTCAGCATTTTCTCGTCTTGGTGGGTGCTTCACCTACAGCCAATAAGCCTGAAAAGATGCAAAACCCATGAGTCAACTAGGTTTTAAGAGAGGAAGATGAAGGAGTTTTGGAAATGACCCCTACTGGTCAATAAAACTACAGTTTCAAGTCAGTAACCACTCCCACGGGGGGCAGGGGAGCTGCTCAATGTTTTTCACTGCCACTGATCAACAGAGAGACTTTTCTTTAGCCCAAGCAAAAATGGCCTCACAGAAACTAACAAACAGTTCAGGAACAGCAAGCCTGTAACTGAACTTTTTTAAATCTCAGAAAAGTGGGAAAAAAGCAAGATTTTTTTTTGTTTTTGTTTTTTCAGAGATAGCAGAGGTTCACAAGTAATATCAAGTTTCATCAGGCTTAGTGTGAGCAGTGCCATTCACTATAAGTTTGGGACACAGTTGGGCATTCCCTTCTAGGTTTCAGCCAGAGCTAAAGAATGCCTTATGATTGTTTTTAGCTAGGGTTGCTAGTTTAGGCTCATAACTAGCTTTAGAGATCTTTACAAGGTTTCTGATTTGCTGTTTAAGCTGTGTAGGGTAAACTTCCTTTGTTGAGCAAGTTCTCTTTTATTTACTTCAAATGAGACTGGTTAAGTCAGACCATAAATCTGAGAGGGCAGTGCACTGGGGGTAGTGCAGTGCCCCCCTCCCATGTTGGTGAGTAGTAGGCCAAGACCCCTTGTAAGGCGTGCAGGGCATTTGAATTAATCAAGTCTAGGAACCTCATAATCATATTTGTGCATGTTTAAGTTGCCCAATCGATGAATGGGTTTTTGGTCACACATGACCAAGGTGTTTGGCTGTATATTGAGCGACTCTAGCAAGTCCAGGTAGGTGATGTATTTATCCTGGTTCATGGTGAGGGACTTGTAGCTAGCTATGATGTGTTATGATGTTCTATCTATAGTTATTTGGGCCTGGAGTAGCTCATGAAAGTCATATTGTTTCACTAGTCTCAAGGTATATTTGGATTTAATGAAAATGGATACACCTCCACCTTTGGTTCTGTCATGCTTGTGTTTGGGTCTGAATGTGTGAAAGGCATCGTAGCCTTGTATGGTAGGGGTGCTTTCTGTGGCCTTAAACCAAGTCTTGGTGACTGCACAGACATCAGCATCTTCCAAGGTAAGGAGTGCTTCCAGGGAATGCAGTTTACTGTTTAGGCTCCTAGCATTACGCAGCATGACCCTGAGTTTGTCTCTAGTGGATTTTTTTATGTTGGAAGTTTTGTTGTTTTGACATAGCTTAGAAAAGGAACTATGGAGGAGGTAAGCCATCTCTGGCAAAGCATCTTGGTCTGTTGACCATGTCTTCCCAGGCTGATAGATACTGAATCCCCCTGGAGTGACACCAAAAGCTAAGCCATTTGTTGAAATCAATCATTTTTTTGTCTGTGCTGTGGCATCATCCTGAGTGAAAGTTAAATGCTGCTAAGGGCTAAGGACATACCTGCCTGGTACACATAATCTGAGACTTCTATCATGTCTCTCTTCATATTGTCCAGAGAGGTACATCTCAAGTCATTCACTCCAACATGTACTATGTCAGAGTCATAACGGCAACTGTTGCTGAGTGACTTGAGTGCATGCATGACTTGACGGATCCTGGCACCAGGACATTTGGTTTTGAGGTGTTTTGCCCTAGGGGCTTAATTGCTGAGACACTTATGCAAGTTATGTGTAATGGTGGATTATTTTTGTGCTTGGGAGGTCTCTGGTCTTTTGGTAGGCTCTTGGTGAGTACCTCCGCTTATTGGGTTTATGTGTCTTGATTTTATCTTGTATAATATGAGAAGTGTGTGTGCTGACAACCTGTTTGATGTCTTGTTTATTGTTACGTGAGAGGACCTATTCAAGTTTCATGGTATAGTGACATCTGCCACATACTGTATTTGTTTGCTCTAGGAGTAAATAGTTGTCAGTATACATGAGGCAACTGCTACATTGCCTCAGGATGCCCAAGTCAATCAGACGGGCTGGAGAAATGTTGGGAAAAGTACTAGTTTGTTAGAGTGCAAATTAGATCAGCCATTTCTCTGGGATTTACAAGGAGATGTAATTCTATACAAGATCAGGGATGAAAAGTGGGGCGATGCTGCTCAGTGCTCAGCTGAGTTGCCTGCAGTGCAAATGTGTGCAGCTGAGTTGCCTGAAGAGCAGCAAAGAAGCCTGAAAGGGTTTCACTGACTGTTGTCTAGGGAAAAAAATGTTTCTAGGCATTCGTGTCTAAATTCACTTGAATTTAAGCAGTTAATGGTGTCTTGTATAAACAGTTTAAACACAAACTGCCAATACAAACGCCCCACACAGAGCCTTATTCCAGCAATCCCCAACTCAGATGGGTCCTGAGCTACACATTTCTACCGCAAGGGTACAGGGAGGCCCATTTAATGTAAGGTGGCTGGTTTTAGTGCTCATGTGATACTAAACAGTCTATATTCACCAAGTCAGAATGTAGCCTGTGCTATTTAAGGCAGAACTAGCAATGATACAAAGTGCTGAATAAAGCAGTCACAGCAGTAAAAAAACAGTACAAATAAAGCAGCAGTTCAATAAAATACAGTTCACAAAGTGCAATACAGGCTTAAATTATACTTCTTTTTAGATTTCAGTGGATGCCTTGGATTTCTGTTCAGATGCACTCCAGACCTCTGGCTAAGAACACCAAACTCTGAGCAGCTCTGGTAAATTGAGTTAACTAAGAGGGTGTTGGCTGCTGAACACGCCTACTTAAAAGATGCAGGGATCTTGCCCCCTTTAAAAAAAAGCTTTTTATGGTATGCATGTTTTATAGAATATTTTCAGTGAAATGGCTTTCAGTCAAGTATGCTTTTAATCAATTATAACTACTGTTGCTGTTCTTTGAATTAAATGATCCAAAATTAGATATGTATATGATACTTCATTAAAGTGCACAAGTATTGAGCACAATGTTTTGATGTTATCACTTCAAAAAAATGTTTCCTTCATGTTCACTATTATTTGTATTTTTTTCTCTCATGATATCATGATAATTTAATCCAAACTCTGCCTGCAAATGGTCTATTGTGATCAGTGTACTGTCCCATTAAACAAAATAAAGCAACCCTAACTCTAACAATCAGTTTGGACCAAATTTGTCTTAATAGTGATACTGTTAAAGTATTTTTCATAACTTAATGTGTACGGCTAGGGGCAGGGGTCAGGTTTAGGGTTAGCAGAAATGAGCAGAATGGATGGAAGACTTCATTCACCTGCCTCACCTTATTCATCAGCTATTGCTAATCCTGCCCCTAATATTACATGTTAAAGGAAACCTTCACCCTGAAACTAAACAAAATGTATTTCTTTCATTCCATTTTTCTTTTTTGAGCTGTTTAACACATCAGTAATACCCTAGGTGCTTTTTATAAACTGTCTGCTATATTAACATTGCTTTTATTTAGTACATTACTTCCCAGAATCTATTTCCAAGCCCACGTGATATGAGTTATGCTGCATATATGAAATTAATGTTGTCTGTCTATCTCATTTGAAATACAATGGCAGCCATGAGAGTCACAGGTGTCATTATACACCTTCTGCAGCAGGAGTGCTTGCGTATACATTTTTCTCACAGCCTGTTTTAAACTATTGCCAGCAGTTATACAGCTCCTGCTAATGAAAATAGATAACTTGCAGGCTTTTTTAAGGATTATCATTTTATAATCCCCATGGACACTGACAGACCCTTCCCAACACTTTTCCTCAGGATACAAAGCTAGCATTGTATTTTATGAGCTGTTAGCCATTAACTTAAATAACTCGTTCCACTACCACCAGTGTTGGTAGCATCGGGAAGATGACTGCTGCCTTTTTGTGTATGTGTATATGTGTTGATGTGCTTGCTGCTTTTGCTCAATAGTATTTTATAAACACAGTGCATAAAATGTACAATTACCCATTCTTCAATTTTTGTGTTATGAGATTTCTTTTATTTTGTTAAACTGAGACGCACATACCTTCTTACTTTAAATTCTCCCATTCTTTTGTATTGCTACCACCTGAATTGCTGTACTGCACTTCATCAAGTGTATAATCCTTGACCATGACAAATCACCAGTTGTGGATGTGTATGACCAACACTTCATTCTAAAAAACTACTGCAGTAACAGAAAATACAACTTACAAGTAGATTATTATACAAACAAAATGTGATCAACTATTGGAGTTTTTTAGATGCCAAAGAATACTTGTTCTTTCTGAAACTTGAGATTGCAAAGGAAAAAGTATGTTATCATCAAATGAAAATCAACTATTTTCATCTTATTACCAAAATAAAGGCTGCATTTGTGTGTGTGTGTGTGTGTGTGTGTGTGTGTGTGTGTGTGTGTGTGTGTGCGTGTGTGTGTGTGTGTGTCGTATACTTACACACTGTGGTGGCTGGTTATACTACTTTATATGTTATTAAGATGACAATCAATTTCACAGCTTTCTGTGACATTCAGAGAAAAATTAGAAAATATTTTCTTGTGAAACATCAAAACATTTGCCATTTTTCATGCTACCCTTCAGAACTCCCCAAATAAGGACTGCTCTGCAATAAGAGAGACAAATGTTAACCCTATCAGCTAGGTGCATTGGTACATATATTCTTGCTTTCTGTGATAAAGGCAATGGAAAACAGTTTCACAGTAGTCTATCCCTTTATTACTATCCACTGTACTAGAGCTGATGTCAACCACCATAGACTGAGATACAACCCCTCAACCCTATAAGCTGTGAGACACATGCAACAACTGTTAAACAGACCTGGGAAATGTGTGAAAATACAGCTGTACCCAGACAATGACATGGTTGATGTGTTACTACACTGCCATTCCCCTTATTGGTGATGTCTGCAGGGCCGCATCCTGCTGACACACAGACACCTGAAACAGAATACAGCATGTGAGAACACATTTGCTTAGTGTTACTAACATCAATAATGCATCAGAGCTGAAAAGTTACACACACTCTGTGTACCCATTACAAATGACAGATGACAGCACCTTACACAGCATTAAATAGCTACACTCTACTAAAGTCACCCTGTGCATCAGACCCATATAAGCATGTCCCTGCATCGATGGTATGGATGGCATGGATGTGGCACAGGTATCATCATATGTACATGGTGTTGTGTGGGTTTGCCAGAAGCCTAGGCTGGGCCACACAGTTGACATGTGTGTGTGTTTGGGGGGGGTGTTCATTAAATGGGCAGTGCAGGGCTGGTGTGTGTGTGTGGAGGTGATTCTTCTGATGGTGATGTGTGTGTGTGTTTATATGCACACAGTCATGCCATGTGTGCACCCTACACAAGGGTATTTTGGACAGCTGTGGGCCGTACATGGCAGGGTGTACAGTTCACCATCTCTGGCCACAGACATGGGAACTGGGCTTGCTAAGGGTATCACAGGCACCACTAGGGCTGAGTACAGATGCAGTACGTCTCCCCACTGGTGACTGCTGCCTGCTGGGACTGTGTCCCTGTTGGGACCAGCCAGGATTATGTGTCCATGGCCTGCTGTGTTGTGGCATGGACAGCACACCCCCTTCAGTAGTGCTGGTGGTACTGCCAGCATGGGAATGTGATGGTGCATAGCCAGGTAGACCCTCAGTCGATCGTGGTTTTGCCCTACAGGCACACAGCTGCTGGCCAGCATCCGCCAAATGCTCAAGCACAGATATTCCATGGTCGAGGCATGTCAAGGTCTCCCCCCACCATCTATCCATGACCCCAGTATGCTTACAGATGGCTGCAGTGAGTTCATATTGCAAAGGACACCACGGACGTGCTCATCCATGACCCTGTGTATATGTCTGGTATTATATTCATTACATGCCTGTGCCCCCATGACAGCCTAAAACATGTGTCTGCTGACTGCTGCCATGGCACTTGCAACAGGGGTATGATGGGCTGCAATCCTCCTCAAAGCACTCCTGCCCATCTGCCTGTGTGGGACCTCACCAGCACTCTAGCTATGGCTAGTGCCTGCACCCTCACTTGCTATAGTCACCACAGTAGCTTGTTCCATGCCACCACCCACCAACTGTTCATTATCTGTGGCCACTGGTGACAGAGTACGTATGGGCATTGTGACTGTGTGCGGGGATGGGGTTGACAAACAATAGTGGGATGCCAACTGATAGCACAGTATCAGCCCCTGACAATTCCACCTGTGCCTTAATGTGTGTATCACCATGGTCAGATTCTGCAGAGAGACTGACATCAGTATCAGAGAGGGAGGGACTGCAGCCACCATGTCCACCTGTGAGGGAAGAACAACATATGTAAATTACTACTGACACTATAAGGTTTGCTGGTACACACACAAAGACAGGTGAGATGCCTCAAAGGCATTACACAGACCTCACATTAGCTGACTGGGGGTATTCATGACACACAGTCAGACAATAATATACACACTCTGGATGGACCCTCAGCATCATGTAGTGCAGGCCTTTCCAATTATCGTTACTACTGCTAATATACACCTCTGGGATACGTGAGTGGTGTTAGTAGGTGATGGCCTTTCTACAGAGCATACCCCGCAACTGTACAGGGTTTTGCTGAATGTCTACATGTGTGGCTCATATGTTTGGTCTGTTCCTCATAACTCCTGTGTTTGTCTGATACATTACTGGGTTGGCCTGTGGATTAGTGCCACTAAGTAATGGCCTAATTGGAGGTGCAGACTGCATAACCTGCAGTTCAAAGATATGCATCTGGACAGTTTCTCCCCGGGCCTCCACTGAAAACTGGCTCCGTTCCAAGTCAGACTTTCCCAGTTAACACATTTTAAATAAATAAATAAATAAAATAAATAAAAATAAAATTTTAAAACAAAGCCGGTTATTCAAACTTCCCAAGCTTACAGTGGATATAGCAAGTGTACACACACCTGCTAACATGCCAGGTTTTTATAATGTATCACGAGACCTTAGAAATCAAGTCATAACATTGCCATCATTTCATATGACATTTAACCTGTGCAATCCAACTGAAGAACATACACATCAGTTACAGGTAACTGAAATAGGTACAACAGGCTGGTTGCATGAGTGTGCACATCCTTAAAGTAATACCATTACAGCAACTTTTGATTTAATCACAGCATGCAGTCTTCTTGGGAAGGTGTCTATCAGCATGGCACATCTTGACTTGCCGATGTTTGCACACACTCCCTTGCAAAACACCTCCAACTATGTCAGATTGCAAGGGCATCCCCAGTGCACTGCCCTCTTCAGGTCACCCTGCATTTATCTTACTGGACATAGCTGTGGGCTCTGACTCATCCAGTGCAGAATGCTGTATGTGTTCTAGTGAACCCATCCTTTTGTTGATATGGATGTATGGTTTGGGCCATTGCTGTGTGAAAACATGGAATTCCTCACCATCCACAGCTATGTGGCAGACACTAGAAAGTTTTGGAGACACAAGGGACCAGTGTTTGGAACTGTTCATAATTCCCTCTAACTTGACTACAGCCCCAGTTCCAGCTTGTGAACACCAACCCCAAAGCAGGACATGCTTCACCATGGGGGTTGTGGTGATATGCAGTGTTGATATTGTGCCAAACACACCTGTCAGAATTGTGGCCAAAGAGTACAACCATGGTCTCATATTACCATAACACATTTTCACACTTGCTTTTTGGAGACCTGATGTATTGTTTTCAGACTTTCACCAGTCCTGGATATTGTTTAGTGTGAGGAACTTCTGCCATCTTCCAACCCTACCGTATAACCAGGACATATGGAGACCATGGAAGGTTGTTGGGACATGTAGTACACTCCCATTACCTGCTGGAGATTCCTGCTACTCCTTCACTGTTGCTGTAGGGCTCATGGCGGCCTCCCTGACCAGTTCTGGTCTTGTATTCTCATAGTCTTTGCTGGGATGTCCACTCCTTCGCAATGTCACTGTAGCCCCATATTTTCACCACCTTTTGATGACTGTCTGCACTGTGTTCCATGGTATGTGCAATGCTGTGGAAATGTTTTGGTACCCTTCTCCAGGCTGATACATCTCAAACATGTGGTCCCTTAGCAGCTTTGTCAGCTCTAGGTGAGCCATGGCTGTTGCTGTAGCAGGTAAATGGGTATATGTTAGGATAATCCTGGTAGCATAGCTGACCGTTAGTTGCTGTTAATCAAAGAGTCTCTGTGATTGATGGCTGTTGTGTACCCAATAAGATGTACTGCTGTAGTTATTTTGAAAGCTGCCTCAACACAGTACTAGCTTTTGCTTGTGCACACATATGCAGCTACGTTGTTGTACTATTGTTGTGTGTCATTATTGTTCCCCTAACAGATTTGCTTGCTTTACAATTGAATTGAACAGGTTATGGGTCACACGAAAGGTTGGCAGTATTTTAAACTTGTCTATTGTGCTTTTATTTTTGTATATCACACACACCTGGCATTTTAACAGGTGTGTATACCATTTATATGCACTGTATACCACTAATTTCTACAATATCACCCTAGATTTGGGCCTTTGCCCCCCCCCCCATTTTATTGGTCTTTGTCCAGGTGTCCTGCAATGACAGGTTGTGAGGTATGCCACAGATATGTGACATCTTCTGCAAATAGGCCAATGTCATGACCACTGTGATGCAATTCAGTAAACACCACCACAGGTGAACATGCAGATATTGCCAAATGGTTGAGTGTATCAGTTGTGTGTATGGTCACATGTATTAACTTTAGCATGCTTGAGGTACTAGTGAGCCACAACAGGGAAACCCCATACTTACTGGGTTCAGGCTGCTGTCCCATGTGCAGACCAGAGGGACCTATGTAGTTCTCAATCTGCTGACATACCTCTCCCTCTCATTAGGCATTGGTACAAGATGAATGCTATGTTTCTGCACAGGTACAGTACACACTATGATATTACACAATTTGCTGTCCTTCACCATAGATGTGCACTTGTAATACATCCCACCCACTAATCCATTTTGCACTGACATATGTATCTGGAGACTACTGTGGTGGTGGTGCTGTGGTAGCGTTGTCGCCTCATAGCAAGACGTTGCCCCGTTCGATTCTCAGCTAGAGCGTCTTCTGTGTGGAGGCATACATGAATGAGGCGTGCCTTCATTGAAGGTTGTGCATCAGGGCTGGTAACCCGGTACGTAAAAATCCACTACCAATCATTAGCAGACCGGAGTTCCGCTGTGGCGACCCCTAACCGGGAAAAAGCCAAAAGACACAAACAAACATGCATCTGGAGACTCTGTAGAAGACCATTTAAATACAACCTCGTTACATTGACGTGCACTTTGGCCATACCTGGATACTCCTCGCCAGTTGCCTGGGTGCCACCCACCTACACAACTGCGGATTCCTGTGTTTGAGTTTGTGTGGGGGATACCCCAAGGTTGGCAAGGAGTTTCCATGTTACCGTAAGTGGGGCCTGTGTGGCTGGCACCACACCAGTAGCTGTACAATCCCAAACTACAGCAGCAGCCCTTTGCCAGGCACGAAGTATCAGGTCATTTGCTCTATGCCTAACCTGATTATATGTGCATCCATGGTGGCCTAACATGTTCACTCTGTGGACGATCTCATTCGACAGGGTAATCCACTCCTGCAAATTTTGCTGGCTACAGCCAGAAAGAATGGCATAGTTTAAGATCGCAGCTTCTGTGATGGCTGCTGTCTCCGCATCGGTGTAAGATAGTTGCTGCTGCATGGCACGTGGAAGACATACACAGGGGAACACATCACAGAACCTTAGACACTGCCCAGAGTTCTTTACTGAGCCAGCACATGCATATGGAGTATCATTAGCCACCACTTATAAACACATCATACCTCTGTACCTGGCAGCACTGTATGAACATGCATTGTACTCCTGGTCCTGATGAGTCATGTTCTCCCCAATGAGGGCCAGTACATTGCATAAACCAACATTCATCATTCACATTTGTGTTGAGGGATGAAAGTGGCCATCTTACTTGCAAATGGGATGTCAATAGTGCTCAGGCTTTGCTAGCATACAGTGTGTAATGGAGCTGGAAGCATATGCCTGGGTTCATGTAGGATACAGACAGGAATGTTATCAGGCCTGAAGGGGACTTGCTTTTGTTAACTTTGATTAGGCAGTTTGCACCGGATCCACGATGAGGGGAGGGGTGTGTGTGGTGTGCATATCCACCTATAATGATGGTGATCCAGGGAGGTGATGTTTGCCCTAAACCTGCCTGCAGCAGGTTGGCTTTAGCTATGGTGTGTGTGTATGTGCTGTGACTGACCGCCATTACAGGGTGGGTTGGGTTGGTGCCTCTGAGAATGCAGACATATGTGAAGATGGCCTTGTGACTGACCTTAGTGGATGTGTCCAATTTGTACTCATAGCTTTACAGTAATCCACCTGTGACCTAATATGCCCATTCAGACAAAGGTTGACATGCTTCCCAGTTGGGGCCTGCTCCTACTTTGCCCTGTACAACCAATATAGCATCACATTATGTGCTTTTTGCATTACTGCTGTCCAGCAAAGGGGTTTTCTCTGCTTTGGTGGAGACAAGTTTTACAAGTCAGGTATTGCTGAGGCCAAATTGCTATGTGGGTGGTCATATATCTGTTTGTAGTAGGTATGGACACAAGGTCAGAACACAGTCTGCCACCTCTACAATTTCAATGTGATACTCATGCTTATTATACTACCCATGTCTGTGTCAGGGCAATGATGCCACCAGTAGCTGTAGAGGTGTAACTCTGTTGGATGCACAGAAACTAAGGTTACACAAGTGGTCAACATGTACAGCTTATTTACCTGATGTTTTGCATCCCATGTCAGTTGTTATGAGGCAGCCAGGTACACCTGCCCATACATACATATGCACAGGTAATACCTGCTATACATTCCTGTTCTATGTCAGTATGGCACACTGTAATGACAGCCTTGCTGCTCAGTCATGACAACCTGTCAGGGCAGGACAGCTGTAGGACAATGCACATACATGGTGGGCTATGGGCCACAGTTAGTGACACTTTCTTCATATTGCTGTAACACACATATGCAATAGCCTTTGCAGACTACCCTGGAGGATGCCTGATGCTCATAAGGCAGCCAGAGAGGTGAAAGGCTAGGTGTGTAGTACTGAGGGTAGGAACTGTTAATGTTGTCAGTATGACTGGTGTGGGGACAGAGCTAGCTGATATACTGGACAGAAGAAAGATGGATATATTGTGTGTGCCAAAGCCTAGATGTTAGGGGTGTACAGCTATATGTATCGGAGTTGGGTACAAATAGTTCTGTCATGGTGTGTATGGGAGTGGAAATGGTGTAGGGGTTAACCTGAAGGAACATTATGCCAAGAGTGTTTGTGGAGGTGATAAGAGTGTCGGGTAGAGTGATGTTCAGAAGGCTGGGAATTGATGGTGTAATGTTGACAGTTGTTAGTGCATATGCTCCTCTAATTGCATGTGTGATGGATGAGACAGACTTACTTTGGTGTGGTTGGATGAAGTGGTGATGTGTGTACCCAAGGGTGAGTGAGTGGTGACTGGAGCAGATTTCAATGGGCATGTTGGTGAAGGGGACAGACAGTATACAGAAGTAATGTGTAGGTATGGTGTTAAGCAAAGGAATGAGAAGGTGAGATGGTGGTGGAATTTGCAACAGAGGTTGAACATGGGTGTGGTGAATACATAGTTTTACAAGACCAAGGGGTATAGGGTGACATTCAAGAGCGGAGGAAGATGCACACAGGTGGATTATCTCCTATGCAAGTGGGCCTGTTTGAAGGAGGTTGGTAACTGTAAAGTGGTGACAGGGGAAAGTGTAGTTAGGCAGCATGGAAGGTTGGTCTGTGGGATGAAATTGGTGATCAAGAAGAGGGTAGGAGTGTGAGGGCAGCACCATGGATTAAATGGTGGATACTGAGAAAGGGCGACTGTGAGGATGCATTCAGGGAAGACTTAGACAGGCAGTGGGTGGCAGTGAAGAGTTAGCAAATATCTGGGTAACTACATCTGAGCTAGTAAGGGAGATGAGCAGAACCGGGCTTGGCTTGACATTGTGTACAGAGGAAGGATGACAAGGAGACCTGTTGGTGGCATGAGGAAGTACAGGGGAGTATACAGAGAAAGGGTTTTGCCAAGGAGAAATGGAATTGTGAGACAGATGAAGAAAGTAGACAGGTGTATAGGGAGATGAGGTGCATGACAAAGAGTGGTGGCAAAGGCTGAGAATGGGGCATCTGAAGGGTTTTATGTAAGGTTGGACACCAAGGATGGAGAATAGGACGTGTACCAATTGGCTTGACAGAGGCATGTAGCTAGGAAAGATGTGAGCAGATAAGGCTGAGAAAGGATAATGGTGGAAGTGAACTCACTAGTGAAGAGAGTGTGTCGTGCAAGTGGAAACAGTACTTTGATGGGATGTTGAATGAGAGAGTGATAAGGATTGATGATGTGGGTATGGTGAATCAGGATGTGCAACAGATTATCAAGGGAGAAGTAAGGATAGCTATGAAGAGGTTTAAGAATGGAAAAGCTATTGGTCCAGATGACATACCTGTAGAAGCATGGATGTGTTTAGGACAAATGGCAGTGGTCTTTTTAACTGGATTGTTTACTGTAATCTAGGAAAGTGAGAGGATGCATGAGGAGTGGATATAATGTGTTTGGGTACAGATTATGAGAATAAGGGTCATGTGCAGAGCTGCAGTAACTACAGAGGGATAACATTGATCAGTCACAGCATGAGGTAATGGTAAAGGATGGTGGAAGCTAAGCTAAGAAGGGAGGTGATGATTACTAATCAGCAGCATGGTTTCATGCCAGAAAGAGTGGTACAGATTCGATGTTTACTCCAAGAGTGTTTATGGGGACATGCAAAGAAGGTCTGACATAGCTGCATTGTGTCTTTGTGGACTTATGACAGGATGCCTAGAGAGAAGTTGTGGTATTGTATGAGGTGGTCAGGAGAGGGAGAGGAATCCATAAGAATGCTACAGGATATGTACAAGACTAGTGTGACAGCAGTGAGTTCTGCATTGGGAGTGACAGATGTGTTTAAGGTGGAGGTGGGAGTACATCAGGGATCAGCTATGAGCTCTTTTTTATTTGCAGTGGCGATGGACAGCTTGACAGACATGATCAGATAGGAGTCCCTCTAGACTGTGCTGTTTGCAGATGACATTATGGTCTGTAGTGAGAGTAGGGAACAGGTTGAGGAGACCCTGAAGAGGTGGAGGTATGGTCTACAGAGGGGAGGAATGATGGTCAGCAGATATGAATGGGAGGATTGAGGAATGGTGAGGATGCAGGGAGTACAGTTTTCAAAGGTGGATAGGTGTAAAAACTTGGGAACAACAGTTCCAAGTAATTGCAAGTGCGGGGGAGAGGTGAAGACATGAGTACGGGTAGGATGTGGATGGTGGGGAAGAGTGTCATGTGTGATATGTGGCAGGCAAGTACCATTAAGAGTGATAGGGAAGGTCTACAAGAGGGTAGTGAGACCAGCTATGTTATATGGGTTGGAGACATTGGCATTGAAAAAAGAGACACAAGTCAGAGCTGGACTTAGAAGATTTACTGATGGTATGATTTGCACTGGGTGTGGCCTAGCAGTGTCACAGTCAGTATTGTGCAACACACACTCCAGTAGTGGTCATATGTGAGCCATCCTTTCCTGGGGTGACTCAGGGCCCTGGGCTGAGTTCTGTGTCACTGCAGACAGACACAGTTTCTATGGCCATAGGTTCTGCTCAGCAAATATATCAGTACAGCATGTGTTGTTGAGACATAATATTGTTTGAACTTCCTGTTTTCCATGTTTACATGCCCCCTACTACATTCCATTACATGCTTAATTGTTTGACATAGCTGTGTTTTAGTGTTTTCAGTTCAATTGGTATACTCCATCAGTCTCAGTGTGTGTGTGTGTGTCTCTCTCTCTCTGAGACAGATGTAGGATATACATCTGTTTTGTATAGGCAGCATATTGCCTTTAGTAGGTAATGCTCATGAGCAGCTTATGGCCTATGCACCAATTGGAGTCCCCCACTTGCTAATTGCATGTGGAACAGCTGTGGTATCATTCCCATACCCTAAGACATGGAAACAAACTCGTATAACTGAGTACTTCATGTGGGCGTTGCCCCTTTTCTTTGTCTGGGAGGAGTACTTCATGGAGGTGTGTGATGAACAGCATCGCAGTGTGTAGTTTGGAATACCTCTTACAACAAACACTGTGGAGACAGCCCAACAACCTGGGGGAGAATGTTCCAGACATAAGAACGGAATGTAAGTATTGCTGTTATACAGTTGAACTAGTGCTAGTTTGATGGTTTGTGTGGATATGGCTGCTCTGCATGAATTTAAGTCTGATAGTGTTATGTGGTTGACATTGCTTCCAACTGTAGGGCTGTCTGCAGACTGGTCAGAGTTTGGACTCTTATATTTGGTGTGTTACTCACACATTTTCTGGCCTTGGAAAGTCAGTAGCATTCTCTGAGGATTGCAGTCAGTAAATGGTAACATGTGTGTTCTGACTTCATATCCCTCAGAACAGATATGTTACAACAACCGTGTTACACCAGCAACTTTCTCAGTTTATGACAGCAATATGTCAATAATGCCCCTGTGCTTGGGCCTCTGCCCCCAAATATGTCAGGCTTAGTCCACATGCCATGCTGTAAGAGGTGTATAGGTAAAGTATATCATTATATAGTGACTTAATTCCGGATATCATCCCAGTGATGTATCAGACTGCCAGACATGTTACATGTAGACAGCCTTATATACGAGTATGAAGTCTGGCCATTCTGTGGGACTCTATACATTTGAGAGGACTGTGCATTTCTGGCAATTGTTAACAGACTGTCAGGATTGTGTAGCAGTGTAATGTGAATGTGTTATTTGGCCAGTGTAGGGAGGCATATAGATGTAAGTGTTGAGGGTCCTTTTCTATCTGACTTTAAATGCTGCTCCAGCATCTGGTTCTCTATCAGCTGTATATGTTTGTAGGGGCAGACTGAAACATGTCCCATACCACAGTCAGGCATCAGACTACACTGTGAATTGGGCTAGTATATATAGGGGTAGTGTGTAAGTGGCAAACATGCTGATGAGTCCATATACTCTACTGCTCCTGTGGCTTACCAGTATGTCGCTTTGAATGTGGTGAGATTGGTTATGGGTATGCACTTTCATGCTGGTGTCTGTTGGTCAGTGCTGTTACATCCCTGTAGTGCCTGATATATTTGCAATTACATGTGTATTCCCCCATAGCAAAATTGGGTTTGTACCAAACCAAAATAAAAAGTTCGAACGGATCCAGAAACTGCCACAGACCACAAGCTGATAAATTCAAAATTGGGTTTGTGTTGAGACAGTGTGCCTGTAGTTTAGACAGTACTTGGTGACATGCCTAGTAGCTCACTGTAGTTTCCCTACTGTGAGGTTATGTCCAGATATTTAGCAGATGTACTGTTGCCTGGCCCCCATACTTGTCGTGTATGTCTGACACATCAGTGGGATGATGTAAAGATTTATGTCAGTGAGTAGTGGGGATAATTTGGTTTTGGACTTGGGCCTTTCCAGTCAATATATGGTACAACAGACAGGAGGGTGTTACTGCATCAACTGTGTCACCTTATCTACTCCAGTATTTGGGATATGTTCCTAGTTTTATGACTTTACACCCCCACCAGATTTGTTGCACTAAGGGGTTCTGAGCATACCTCTCGACTGGCCAGATTGTTTCAGACTGTCCAGGATTATTGCGCATATGTATGCTCTGTTCCACAGAATCATTACTTTCATTTCTATGGTAAATCACTGTGATGATATGAGGATTTCTGTCTGTAAATGATGACATACATTACATTTTCAGAACTCACATCCTTCTGAACATGTATGCTGACACAAACCCTGTTACTGTAGGAACATTTTACATTTATACTGCAGTACATATATTGTGTCACTGTTCTTAGACCATTGTCCCCCCATTTTGACAGCCTTTGTCCAAAATTATTGCACTAAGAGGTGTAGAGGTATGGTGCTGGGTACGACTCCACTATATGTTATGGGCATATATATATATATATATATATATATATATATATATATATATATATATATATATATATATATGTATTCCTTTTTTATATCTATACTGGTGTTTATATAACAATATATATTCTATACATATTTTATATGTATATCTCCATATATCTGATGTATATACTTTTTAATATTTATCACCCTACTATTCTATACCTATACCTGTACTGAATTATATATTTGAAAAAACAGCTTTCATAATTATATCTCAGATGGTGTAGTGGTAAATTGCTCTGACTATGGTGTACAGGGTATTAGGTTCAAGACTTGGCAGGGCTGGTTATTTTATTGCTGGGCAGAACAATGGCTGATGGAGACAGGGTGATTAAGGCAATTTTAAGCAGTTGTAAGCAGATTTGCATGATGGTAAATGATGCCAACGCACAGTTAAATGAGAAACTGCTTAATGAGTGTAGGCATCACTTAGCATCGTGCAAACTCACTTAATGCTGCTTACTGAAGCTTAATGCTACTTACCCCCATGCTAATTTCTTTAAAAAAAAAGAAAAGAGGGTGAAAGGAAAGTGGTGAAAAAGGGGGCATGCAGAGGGGAAAAACAATAAGAAAGATAGCTAGGGATGTGCAGGATGGGTGTAGGGAAGGTCCATAGCTGTGCATTTCTGAAACAGCAACAGCTGTGCATTTGTACAGAATATGGAGGTGAATTTTGACACTCAAACCCTGAGAGAGGGGTGAGAACAACAGTAATGTTTTGTTAAGCCATATAGACCAGATTACTGTGTCCAGTGGATATGTGTGTGAAATAGACAGCTATGTGTGGTGCGACATTTTTTTGTGGGAACAGATTGCCTTTTTTTTGTTTTGTTAAATAAGGTGAGAATGGAATGTTGGGGAAGGATAGTAGGTATATTTGGGGAGGTAGAAAGACAGAAAAAATAGCAGGCAGGGACAGTATATGACATGTGGGGGTAAACACCTTGGACGGGGAAGGTGGTTGGGAATCGGATGCCCATGAACCCCCAGTTGGATACAGTGAAACTGAGGTCCCCACCCATGGGCAGTCACCACTGCACCTTCACGGCCCTAAAGATGGCTGTGCTGGGGGCTGAGCAGGAGGGGCAGGCTGGCCCTCAAACTGGCATAGCAGATCTCCGAACTCCTTTCGAAGCTCACTATGCACCAATCCCCAGAATTGACTTTAGGTGACGATGTCCTGTCTGCACCCGCTCCTGGGAGGGACAGGCCCCAGCGCCTGAGGCAGTTCCACCCAAAGGTGGTGCAGGACCAGTAAACGAGGAGGTCCCAGATGTGATGAGGCCTGTGCCACAGCTAGTTGAGGCAGGACAGGTGGATCAGCTGGGAATGGCCTTCCCAGATGTGCTATGGTGTTGCAGTTTTATAACCTATGTTGGTCAGTCATGAAAAACACATTCCAGGATTAATAAGAACAGCAGGAATGGGTATTCCCATTAACCCAAAACAACATATTTGGAACAGTTACATAGCAAACATAACACATGCATATATGGAACCACAGTGGGCATTATAATGGCATGCAGGTTACATTGATAGCAACAGGCCACCAATGATAGTATTTGAACAGGGAACATTAATAATCAAACATTTCAATATTTGTAGAACAATAGGACGCATGCCCCAACAGTAGGTTTTGTGAAAAACATACCCACTGATGTATGTGTTTAGATTATTGGTGCAGATAGGGTGGGGAAGAGAGAGAGATGTCAATGAACAGCTGTATAGGCTTCAATTGCTCACAACTTTAATGATCATTGCTCTAATCATTACTCTCCAGGTATTACCTCACTTTACATCAACCTATGGCCTTGGGTTGGGCAGTGGTATGTTTGTACACAGTGTAACATTACAGCCTTCTTACAGCTAATTTATTCCTTTTCTTACCTGGCAGACCTGTGGAGGAAGTTTCTGTTAACATTACCTGACTGTTTCTACAGATATTCACATATTCCTGGGTGAAATTATGCATACAGTTTACTATCACTCCCGGGATTTGAACCGTGCCTGTTTGTGCAAAAAATACAAGTTTGTGTTTCATCAGAATGAGCTATTGAGAAATTCACATATTCCTCAGTGAAATTAGCACACAGCTTACTACCACTCCTGGGATTTGAACTGTGCCTGTTTGTGCAAAAAATACAAGTTTGTGTTTCATCAGAATGAGCTATTGAAAAACTGCTATCTCTTGTTTGATTGTTTTCTGCCTAATACTCTCTTGTTTGTACAATCTGACCTTGTAATTCTGATGTTCACGCATGGCAGATAGATCTTATACTGAGTATTCATACTTTGACATAGCACAGTCTGGAAAACACTGGTTAACACAACATTACTATTCAGGTATCAGATCTTGGTGCATTGAACATTTCATATACTTAATCTCCTGGTTTACAACTCCACAATCTTTGTCAGATGAGCCTTTATTATTTAATGCTTTCAGAGCTACAGTTGCTGTGCAGAAATGCTGTGCAGTAACTGTACACATTTTGATTCATACCACCAAATACCAAAGTAAACACAAGCAGCCTGGGGTTTTGACTTTTATTGACAGGTAATGACATTCTTATTGATATATACCTGTACATCACTATTACTCTGCTAATGTCTCATTTATTCAATACAAACCATGCCCATTTTTAAATACTGACAGGTGACATTCTACTCCTTTCTGTTTATATGCCCTGAATACTACAAGCTAGATTTGTACTCACCAGCCTCACAATGCAGCCTTAGCAGCCTGCTGGCATGGGCGTCCAAGTTCATGGCCTTCTCATCTGCAGCTGTAAGGGAGATAGAGAAACATTTATGCATACCTATCCATCATATACACAGGCTGGACCTTGGAAACATTTATTGATACTGATACTTACACATGTCTGGGACATTCCCCACCAATGCAGCTTGGACCCACTGGTCCAAGAGCTCCCTCTTCCTATGCTTCAAGTCAACAAAGTGGTGCCATACCTGCTCACCAGTCTGAGGGATGCCAGTGGCACTGGAGAGATCACATGTGAGATGGTCCCAGGCCTCTGCTTTGTATTCAGAGCCCTGGTACTGGTCCTGCAGCAATCTCCCTTCATGGTCTTTTACTAGGAATCCAACCATGTCCCTGGACTCCTTAATGCCCTAGCACTGTGCCTAAAAGTGCACACCCTCACCAATGCCAGCTATAGTGCCAATTGGTTATGGGCTGTATTCACACCTGCAAAGTTTAAATAGGGCTGATTTCCCACCCTTTGCCATGATTGGACAGTTTTGAATATGCTGAGCTAAGCTAAGTGACAGCAAACCCACTTAACATAGATAAGCATTGCTTAAAGGGGTAGATGCTAAAGACCTGCTTACCAGTGCACAAATCCACTTAGCTACACTGATTATTGCTAATCCTACAAATTTAAGCAATGCTTACTCCAGCTATGCACAGCTGAGCACAGTTTAGCATTTTTCAGCTTTCATTTTATGGACCATCAGGATTATGGGGTTGATTCCTTCTTAATGACATCTTATGATATGTATGTTTCCCTTCCGTAACATCCCCCTATGTGCTTTCATTACATTATATTCTTTTGTGGCTATATTGTATGGGACACTTGTGATTATATGGGGGATTCACACCTGTACTACACTGACACCTCACATTCGGACCTGCTATACTACCCTGGTTAACAAATATATATTATTCACTACCTATTTATAAAAAAAATACTTTTAGTGCTGTTTTCACATATAAAAATGAATGGACTCCACTGGGGCTCGAACCATGAATGATTGCATGCTAAGCAAAAGTTCTAACTACTACACTATTTCACTTTGACTATTTTGGCAGTATATTTCTATTTATCTCCTTCAGATGTTTAAGCTATGCTATACACAGCTGCACAAAAAGCTGCAGGAAAAAATAAACGTGTTTTATTTTTATTTACTTTAGGGGTATGCACATTGCTTTCTGCCTCTTGGGGCAGGACATCTGGACAACTACATCATACAGGGGGGTATTATTTTACATGTTCCTCTCAGGAACATGGTTACTTATTTGGTATGCCAGCATGTACACTGGCATACCATTGTGGACATAATCTGTGTTGGACCATTGTGGGGGGCTATGCTTCTGTGTGTATTCTAATGTAGTTTGTCCATGGACACTTATGTTGTGATAACAGTGTCCGTGGACACTGTTAGTTGCTTTAGAATTGCTGTACAGCAATTCTAGAGTGCAAGGGGCATGTGTACTGTGCGAGCAATACTCAGACATGCCCCTGCACTCGTTCATGGATCATGCCCGTGCAGGTTGTACAGCAGCACGCCTTAATGAATATGCAAGGCATGCTGCTGTGTTGCACTGGCACAATCCGCTCCGTGCAGGAATAGCACTATTTCTGCATGGAGTTTAATGAATCCCAGGGCATATTTTTTCCATGATAATATATGCTAAAATGTTAACTAAATATGTTTTACACATTATTTATCTGACAAATACTTGAAAATAAATGTTACATATGTAAATACAATATGTTAAAACAGGAAAGAAGACTTACCTAAAGCAAAGCTTACCAAACATTATGTGATATATATACTGCTTGTTCTAAACTTGAAAATGTATATATTCAAGATGAGAAAATATTGTTCCTTTAACTGGTTAAGACCTGTACTTTAAATCATTATAGAACACACCTCTCAACTGACCAGATTTTTGCCTCTTAGTTTTGGTCTGATCCTCATAAAAATTGAGCTTTTCTGGCAATCATTGAGGACTGAAGTAATGACAGGTATTTGCATTTCAGACTTCATCCCCTTCAGAAATGTATGCTAATGCAAAACCTGTTATTTTATCACCTTTCTAAGTTAATATAATAGCAATATTTAAAAAAAAATTGTCCCTATTTTTGGGTCATTGTCTTCTTATTATTTTTGGCTTTATCCATATTTCTTGCACTACGAATTCTTTTTGTTTTTTTGCTAGAACATTCCATTCAGGTTTCTCTCCTACTTGCTTAATTGATTGATCAATCTTTTTTAGACTTAAAAAAGGAAAGGGCATCTTCTAAACAGTAAAACGTTTACTCTGAAGAAAAATTCTTACTCTTGCTTAGGATAAAATGTGTCACTTAATACAGCAGATTTGGGGAATTTACAAGTATTAAGCATGCCATTCTTATTTCCGTTACTTTATGTAAATAGTCAATATCAAATCCGATTACACAACTATCAATTTTAAGAAGGGGGGTGCCCAAGCAAATAAATAAGTTCTTTGTCCAGATATGAGATGAATTTCACAATTATAGACCTGGGAGGCAGTATATTCTGTACTCAGACTTAATATTTTTTCCCCATTACCCAGTTATTATTTAAACAATGTACTGAACCCACAAAAATGTTGTACCTTCTGCACATAGGCAAAGTGCACATTATTTTTTTTTTACTGTTGGCATTTATAACCTTAAAATAACTACTTTTGAGGTGAATTCCTATGTTATAAGCATGTTTTGTATAGCTGTAAACTGTGAAGATTAGTTTAAACAGTTTTAAGCATAGAGAGGCACAGAAAAAAATTACCCAGTTGAGTACACTGCGAATGCCTAACTACACCCTTACTGGGAGAAACTCCTTCCTTAAATGGAGGTTTTGAAAGAGATCTACAAGCTTTCTGTATCATATGTCAGGCCCTCCTGAAGGTGTAGCACTTTTGTAATTCAGCTGATATGAAAATTAAGTTTTCTTCTTCCATTTTCTTATGCCACCAAAAATTGTAACACCATCCTGGGGATTCATTAGTATGAATGCACATGTTGCGCTAAGCCTACATGTTTTGTTCATGTTAGCGGGAGAAGCAGCAGTGTTCAATAAATATGCAAGTTGCTAATCAAGTCTATATATATATATATATATATATATCTACACATGTATATTTTCAGCAGCACCAGAACACCTGTTAGCAGCCAAAAACTGACACACACAGGCTCGATCACACAGCAAAGGGGAGTAAATTTGATGCATGTAACATTTATGTAAAATGCTGAGTTCAGATAATAGCAAGGAAAGTAGACATTAGATACACATCTAATGAAATCTTGGATGGACTCTTTGGCAGTATATGCAATATCCCCTAGATAGTTAAATGTTGTAACCAACTGTATGCTATAGTTCCCCCCCTATCATGTAAAATAATAAATTAACTATATAGCTGCTGCCCTATGCACTTCAGAAAGGGACATTTTACTATCATTTTTTGTTACTTGCAACTGTAGTATCAACAAGCTTTTATAATAAAAGGAAAAAATTCTGACAAAAAGTAAGAAGAAGAATTCCCAAAGAGCCCTTGTCAATGAAAGAAAAAAAAAGCAATTTAGGAACTTAGTAAAATCAACCTAAAATAGTTACCCAACCTTACGCAAAGATCACAAGGCATGTTTTAGTTATGTTCATAATCTCAAAAGCACAATGCAGCAATGTGATGAGCTGATTCTGAACAATGTTACCTACACCGAGGCTGAAGATATACTGAACTTATTGGTCAATACATTTATCTCTAACTTTGCCCCTCTCTCCCCCTCTGTCTGTCCCTCAAGATATACCTGAAACTGGCTTGCCTCCAGCTATTACACAAGACCAAGTCCTAAAAGTATTATCTAAAGCTAAAAATAATGCATCGATAGGTCCTGACAATATCACTGAATGCATCTTAAGTAGCATGATAAACGATTTAACCAAACCCTTATTTAGCCTCAGCCAAAGGTTTTGTATGAAGCAAATGTAAAACAACTATCATCATTCCCATGCACGAGGGAGGACCTTTCACAAAGCCAGGCAATAACAGACCTATAAGTATGACCATCCTCATATGCAAAGCCATGGAACTAATCAGTCTGGACATAGGGAACCTCCAAGCACTGGACTATTATCAGTTTGCATTTGTCAAAAGCAGGTCATGCTTACTCAACTTGGTGGATTTGTTTTTTAAAAGGCCAGTAGAAACCAATACCAAAGGGCACTGGCTGACTAATTTTATAGATTACTTCAAGCGAGGAGCAGTCATTGAATGCCTAAATGGATTAGCCATCCTGCAGGAAGGTTTGTCTCAAACAAATAAATGGAGCCAAAACCATGGGATGAAACTAAAAGCCCAAAAATACATGATTGTATCCTTTGGGAAGTAATCTATCCTAGAGAACTATCACATTAATACACCCTTAAGGGTTGACCCAATTCTTTGTTTATAAGCTGTGCAATATAGAAGGATTTTCTTATATGAATAGACACGTTAGTCAAAAGTTAGGTCACTGTTCATGTAAGTTTTCAAATTTCAAAGGGATTGTGTGTAGATCTAGAAATTGTCATCATCCCCATTAACAGCCTTCATTAGATTATTCTATGAATATAATGCTCCCTTTGGCATATATCTATCCAGATATGTGCAACACATGATATGCCAACAGATTTACCTTTCTAAAAGGATAAAAGGTCTAAACAATATGTCTTGCATGGTCCGACTCCAAGCCCTGTCACTCTACTCTGTATCCTATAGACTGCTAAGAAGTGACACATTTTGCATACCCAAAAGAAATGGATTTACTGCATATTAGCAAGTCAAATGGCATCAGAAATGCTCTGTCCAGAGATCTAAACCTCTTCTGCAACATCAACAGAATGGTTTGTTGGGACAGGTCTCACTGAGCATACTGCTGCTCAGGAACAGATTCCCCATCCACATAAAACAAAGTTCATCCCTGTCCATATTAAAGTCCAACTTGGATCTATGAATGGGAAACAGAAAACTTAGCTCAGAACTGCCCCCTGTACTACTAATGGAAACAAAATGGGATAGGTGAATTCAAGCACAAAAAGTAAAATTGGCTAGGTTCAAAATGGAACTGACGGTCAGCTAGCCAGTACTTACCTGTGAACATATAGAACGGTTATTATAAAGTTAAAATAGTGTTAGCAAAGCATGTGTTATATATTATTATACCATGACCCCCCCAATAATATTCCAAAACGTGCACGCTGATTGGCCAGCATGCACGTTGTAAATCGACTTATACTAATGGAAAAGGTCCGTCGCCGGACTTTTTCCATTAGTATAAGTCTCTTTTAAAACACTGTCTCGCTATGTTAAAAGAGTTTAACATAGCGACACAGGTTTAAAAAAAGCAACGGAGATCTCCGTTGCTTTTTTTAAAGCTGTCTCGCTATGTTAAACTCCTTTAACATAGCGACACAGTGTGTAAAAAGCAACGGAGATCTTGCTTTCTCCGTTGCTTTTTTTTAAAACCTATCTCGTTAAATGGGTTTAACATAGCGAGACAGCTTTAAAATAAGCAACGGACATCTCCGTTGCTTATTTTAAAGCTGTCTCGCTATGTTAAACCCATTTAACATAGCGAAACAGTAAAAAGCAACGGAGATCTTGCTTTCTCTGTTGCTTTTGGCCACAGCTCTGATGTACTGCGTAGGCATGCGCAGTACATCAGAACTGCCGCGGATACCAGACAGCTGCGGAAGGGCAGCAAATAAGCATTATACAATGCCATTATTTAAGAAAAGTAATTATTTCTTTTCTTAAATAATGTCATAGTATAATAGCAATAACTCACTTCTGGGTGTGGGTAATGCGGGATTTACCCACGGTTGTCTTTGTTTGGTCCCGAGGGCTTCTCCCTCGGGACCAAACCACGCCAACCGTGGGTAAATCCCGCATTACCCACACCCAGGCATGGGTTATTGCTATAATATAAATTAGACAATATTTTATACAGTTATAAAATCTTACTGTATATTTTCCACTATACATTCCCTGATGCATAATCAGTGAGTTGTGCTACTCACATGGTTATATTGAGAATGCCTAGTTATACCCATGTTACAGATGTATGGAGCTAGTCTTCCATTATAATCTATACTGTGGGAGTGATCAAAGGTAATAAATTATATCCACATGACTGATGTTAGTGCATACATACAAATTAAAATATTGCAGGGCTGTCAGTGCTTTATGTGTATGACAGAAACTACTCATGTTGTTATTGGCAGTATATACATCTGTGACAATGTGGAAATACTGAGAAGAATCTTCAACACCCATGCAAGCATTCCACCAGTAGTAATTTTAATTAATGAAAAAAGCATTTGTTGCAGCAACCTGCATATTGTGAATGGTAGTAAACTTTATTTTCATTTAGAACTACACACGTGTAGCCTAAATTGAATTTTGTGCATCAGCTCAATTCTTTTTTCCTCAAATAATTTTATTTTCCAATTATAATATTTAACAATACAATCATCAGTGAAAACAAGTACTATAAGCCTCTTTATACACTATGTACAATTGACCTGAACAAAGTAAATAAATAAAAAATATGAAATTAAAAAAAATTATAATATTCAATCAATAAAGTATGAAGTTACACATTTAATTAGTTAGAGATCAGTTTTAATGTCTTGATAAGAGCAGGAATTTTTTTCCCAAGGATTGTTTATCCATGTTTTAGGAGAGATTCTTGATTCTTTCACCTTGATTCCTAATGTCGCTGTTTCTTCCATCAGTCTCAAGAATTCTTCCAGAGTAGGTTCTTGTGAAGACTTCCACTTTCTAGTTATACATTTCCTTGCCACAGCTAGTATGGACCAAAGTAGGTATATATCTTTGTTATTCATTTCAGTAGTATCATTAACGTTTAAGAGAACTAAAGATTTGGTTAAAATAAAGGTGTCTGTAAATATAGCTTGGAGAAAAAAATGTTAATACAATCAAAAAATCTATGAGACCAGTCAGCTTTACAGGTTAAAGAACATCTCCAACAAATAGATTTATCAAGTAAATTAAATGTGGCTTGTTTATCAGGTGTAATAAATGCCCTGTGTATATATTTCCAGGTAAATATTTTCCATACTTCTAAATTAAATGTTAACTTAATAGAACAAAGAAGATTTGTTTTACTTTCAATTGATAGATTGGTATGACAACCTTTTGCTAAGAAATTGAAATATCTTGTATTAGGGTTAGTTTTATATGTCATCAATAATTTGTATAATTTTGAAATTTGATTTGTCTAATTATATTTGTTATAAATAACTTCAAATATAAGACTTATCAAATTTGGACTAGTTTTATAAGGAAAATTAATAATTTTACTGTTAAGATCTGTGGCATATGATAATATGCTTTGAAGTATCAACCAATCTGCCATTGAATTTGTTGAATGTCTAATACTACTTGATTCTTTGTACAGTGTTGCCAACAAGTGAAGTTTTTCCCCTCCCACCTAGTTAGGATAACATTATGAATTCTGTTGACGATTTTTTTTTTGTAGAGCTGAAGGATATTATCAAGTCTAGCCAAATCTTAACATCCGTGTTAGTATATATAAATCTTCTGAATAAATTGTAAATATTATTTATGTAATTTAAGTTAGTTCGTTTTGTTATATTATATTGAATGTTAATCAAAATGTGCCACATCCTGTTATTTTGTTCACTTACTATACAATTTTTAATTATTTTGTTTTCATTTAAGAAAATAATAGAATACAGTGTTTTCCATGTTGAAGAATAATTAGGCTCTATCCAATTAATGATAGTTCTTAGTATGGAAGCTTTTATGTATGATTCTAGAGCTGGAAATTTAATTCCACCCATTTCCCAAGATCTAATATGATGTGTGTAGGCTATTCTATTTCTTTTTGGATACCAAAGAAAGTTTAATAGAATTTTATTTTATTTCAGAATTTTCTTGTTTGGTACTATAGGAAAAGCTTGTGCAGTGTAATTTATTTTTGGAAGTATTGTCATTTTTATTATTTGTAATCTGTCTTCAAATCTCAAAAACATTTTATTCCAGCTTACTATTAGCATTTTTAATTTATTAATCGTGTTATAATTTATGTCTAATGTAGATTCCAAATTATCACATAGATAGATATCACATTCCTAAATATTTTATTCTGGGAACTTGTTTTCTTGTTATGCAATTTGTTGTTGAAGTGAATTCTCTCTTTTTATTCAAAGGCATATAATTAGATTTTCCCTTATTAAATCTAAGGTAGAAAGTTTTAGACTGTTCATGCATGCCTTGTATATATGTTGCAAACAAAACAACATGACACATACAGAAGTGTCATATTGATTGGGTTATAAACAGACTAATAATCTGATATACATACTAACAATTGTCCAACTATAGCAGATTTAACATGCATATATGCAAAATGAGGCATATGGTCATGTGATCTATGAGAGAATGCACATAAGTCAAGGTACACCACATGTAGCCTGTCTTCTGACAGATGGGTTTGGTGTATAAGAATGTCATTATGTATATCACTATTCATAGAATGTATTTTGTCTATAGCACAAAGGGATAGCTAGCACAGACAAGACATGGGCAAATCAAAATTACATACGGTGTTATTACATCAGCTAAAGAAGAAAAATATCAAATGTTAGGGTATAATTACTTGAGTTGGATGATTTCACGGTACTGTAATCAATGATGTCCTTCCTTGTGGAAGTGCAACACTGTATATGATGATAAAGGGTATCAAAGTACACCTGTGAATGCAGTATACCATAATGTTGCATCTGATATTAAGCTATGAACTGAGGCTTGTTAAACACATTACTAATATATGTATGGCACTACAGTAATATATATCACACTCAGGTGAAACATTAATGTGTATTACTACGTGACCTGTTGATAATTTTACATTTCACATATTATACACTGGCCTGTGACAAATTTCATCCTCCGTAGGTCAATAACTCCATTGGGTGAATATTGACAAAACCAACCATCCACAGACATTCTATTCCTTTTTGACAAAAAAAGAAAAAAAAAATGAGACCCACCATCTCAGCACATTGAGCATGATCAATATAATGAATGATGTATTAGATGCATACCATTTATCACAAAGCACATTGAGTAATCATAGGGATGCACAACATAGAGTACAGTAACATCATATTAGCAAGTCAATGGCCCACTCACACTTTGTGATGACTTTACAGTATGGCACATATTAAGAAATGATAAATAAGGTATCATCTCCTTTAAATCCCTACAGTGTGAATAAAATAAAATGCATACATAAATGCATGAAGTTATGGAGATGATTATTTTTGTGGAAATAACTAATGCATGCGAGCATTCATTCACATAATCAGCAGTTACATCTTACCAGAACTGAATACATGCCAAGATCAGATCACAGAAAGGTGTGTATCAACCACTGACACCACAGAAAGGGGAATACCTGATGTGCCATGAAGAGCACACTTGAAGGGATTACATCAGTATCCTTTTGTAATGGTTATGGCTCCCCAAACATGGAGTATGAGACTAAAAAAAATGACCCTCTTACTGTGGAGTATCTCTAGTCTTTGGCTAAGACACTCCTGTATGTCATAATTTTTTTGACAGACCAACCTTGCCAGATTCAAAACCCTGTCACTCATGCTCCACACTTTACAGAGATGTGTAGTAACTGCTTCTGCCACAGGAGATAATAAGGAAGAGTGTCACAAAGAACACACTTCAAAATCTGATGTAAGAAAGGCTTTTGATGTTTATTTATCCATACAAATTGTTCTGAGGAATCAAAAGGATGTAGCACTGTTAATGTTCACAAGTGTGATTTGCCAATATCACTGTTGGTTGGCAAACCCACTCTTATCTGGCCATATTGCTTTGCACATATACATTCTCAGACGTGAACCTCTGCCTACCTGAGTACACGATACACAATTCATTATTAAACTGCATGTAGCACAGCAGAACTCTTACCACAAGCATCACAGAACACATTTGACTTGCATGAAATCCACTGTGTTGAAAGAGCTTTGCTGGAAATAAACAGATGCTATGTTTTGTGTGTCTCATCAATGCACTCACATTATGTTTTTTTAAGTTGAATAGCTGCCTATGTAACTCCACAATCCACAACACTGTGTATTAATCACATGCACCACAGCTGTGAGACAGAACATATTTTAAGGCATGACATCATCAATGCACACGGCAGTTGTTTGAGCTACAAGCAATGGAGGAGCCCTCCCCCATGTAATTGTAGGCATTAAAACTGTTGTAGATGTAATTCATGCATAGCAGTACACTGACACACACTGGTAATATTCAGTCACTGCAAGTTTCGAACATCTATGTGTCTAACTTCGCAAGCTACAAGATATTGTCTGGACTGCACATGTCATAGGAGAAGTCTCACTACATATGTGAAATATGGTGCATTTGAAAGCATTACGTCACCTTATTGCTACAAGACATACGTGTGCCTTTAAATTGATTGATAGATGTTGTGATCTTTCTCTGCCACAAAATATTGCATGAAGGTAGGTGCACCCAACCATATGTGTTTCATAATGCAGTCATCCCTGTTTCTATAGAAGCACAGCCATGCACAATGTGTACATAATCCCAGATTCAAATTCATGGCTTACTAAGGCTATAAGCAACATAATATTGTATCATTTCTTTACAACACAGGAGAACACAAAGGGCCTCATCAGTGTCTGTGCTAAAATGTATACATCAGATATGTGGGTGACACCATTCTTGCCTACACACACACACACACACACACACACACACACACACACACACACACATATCAAGTGTGGCATTTGCAATTCATTCAATGTCTTGTAGCTTGTGATCTTAGGTAGTCAGTTTGAAACTAGACATTACTCCATAAACCCTATTGTGTGTGTTTACAACTGTGACAATTCACATTTGACAGAATGAAATCACCACTGGTTTCATAGGTTGATGTTTGTGTTAAAAGGGACTGAAAGAGGTGGGAGATTACACTACCACTGTAAGGCTACACATCATATCTGTAGGTGAAGCCATTCCTACCTAACACAATACAGGGTGACACGGTCAATTCACTCACTGCTGGATTCACACCACCTACTGATCAAACTACACAATTTAATGTGCACAGTATCAACTGCAAGTACCACGGGAGAAGTTTTAACGTGATATAGCACATTTGAAAAGATGACCTCATCAGTGTGCAGCAGAACAAATAATTGTCTTAAAAGCATAAAAATCTGATGTGGGAGCACTGTCCCACTGTAAATGTTTCTCCTCAGAGGAAGTGTACACATTCGTTCTGTTGCTGGAGCCATACTCATCTGACACTAAACACACACTGTTAGATTTGAACCACACCTTGCTATCTACTTTCACAATCTATAGTGCACAGTATCAAGAGCAAGAACCACAGCAGAATTCTGATTACAGCACTGAGATAGTGCACATTTGAACTGATGACATCAATGTGTTGTACAGAATTTGTTTTGGCTAAAAATGCAACTAATTGATGGGGAGCCCTCTCTTTGTAAAAATGTCTTGTAATTAGAATTGTACACAAAGGATCTTTTTATAGAGCTAATTCTACCCATTTTACACACACACACACACACACACACACACACACACACACACACACACACACAAAACACAAATGCACACACACAGCATTTAGATGTGTAGGTGGTTTGAATTCAACACTGTGTAGTTATACAGTCTAGAGTTCACAGTATGCAAGTGCTACAGGTGTCTGACAACAATAGTGGCAGAGTGCACGCTTGAAAGGATGACCTCATCAGTGTGTTGCAGAGATATCTGTGATGAAAGTGGGAGAAATTGATGTTGGAGCCCACTCCCAGTTTAAATTTTCTTCTGAGTACACACACAAACACACACATTCATGATAGTAAGTCACTGCTGCATTTCAAGGACTACCTATCTAATTACACAATCTGGTGTACATTGTATCAAGTGCAACAGGGGAAGTATGATTTAAATGTGTGATAAATGCATATTTATAGAGATGATCACACCAGTGTGTTGCAGAGAAGCTAGAGTGCATCTTTGGGTGAAAAGGCATGTATTTATTCAAAAATAGTTCTAATAGGTGCAGCCCTTCCAAGTGTGGAATATTTGTGCACAACGACTCTATGTCTAAAGTGACTAGAAAAGAACATTTAACTGCCATAAGAACTTGTAATACAAATAATGCCTTGTCTAAGCACACCTCTTTTTGCAATGGTTCATTTAAGTTTTTGATTCTTGAACAAATAGATCAATGTTTTGGAGCTACAGATGTTTTTGGTGAGCTCAGAGAACTAAAGTGGCAGCTTCTGCTGGGTGCAGAAATGCCACCTGGCTTAAATGAATCAATTAATATTAAATGTGCACTCAAATGGTACAGTTAAATCTCTGTGCATATGCTTAACCTATACATACTGTCCAGCTCATAAATTATCTATTATATGCATATATCTATAATTTCATTGCTTTTTTTGAAAATCCACTGCTCATCTCATTGGGTACTGCACAAAAATATTACTATATTATTACCGTATTGTTATTGGTTACTGTCTACTCACATGTTATATCTTCATATATGTAACATTCTCTTTTGGTTTTGCATACCATTCTGAGGAAGTTCTTGTAATCATAAAGAACGAAAGCTCAATTGAATTTATTCTGAGCCTCAGTTTATTTATTAGATAGTTGGATAGTTATTTTACAGAGATTTATTTATTTGATAGTTATTTTACTGAAGTTTGCTGAAGTTTATTGAGTTATAGTAGTGGTTCTTCACTGCGGCAGTTTTTATTGTGCATATTTTGTCTCCGCTTAATTTCCAGTCATTCCAGCTTACTATTCCCTCATTATCCAGCTTTTTAGCAACACAGCTCTATCAGCCCAGAATTACTACAACTTTTGACTCGTGTTCCACAGGATTTAGTAGATGTTATGCAAAACTTGGAAGATACTACATCTAAAGCGCAAGAAGCTCTCCTGAAATACAACAGATAATTTAAAAGCTTTAAAAGTGTTGAATCTTCACAATCAAGGTCAGTTTCATCTTCTTATGCTCATAATTCTATGAGTCCTATATATCTCCTATTAGACTGTTGTGAATGGCTGTACTACATCAGTGGGAGAGCTACACAGTGCCTGCAGATAATAACACTACTTCAGTGACTGTGTATGAAAGTGCTGCCACTAATACTTCTACTGTGGATAATTATTCCAACACTGATAATACGCATGCACATATTCATGCACAGATTCATGCTCATACTAACAATATGGCTGATGTTTCTGTAGAAGCACCTTTAAACACTAGTATATTTACTACTATGACTACTTCAGCACCTTCGATACTTGTTCAAAATAATTTTTGCCAACTACAGCAGTCGGTTTCCACTACACGAGGTAATACGACTTCCTCATCTTAATGGACAATTTATGTGTAGGATTCACGACAACCTAGCACTTCTTATGCAGCAGCAGCTAGAGACAAAACATGCTTTAATGTTAGAAACACAAATGCTTCTTTACATCAACAAACACAAAGTGTAAATGACCTGTTTCGTCCTGGCACTTCTCATGTTAATATTACACAAAATGTGGCTGCTGCTGACATTACTTCTGCTAATAGAAGTACCTTTCTACAGACCTCTGCTGCTTATACTATGGCAGACAAAGACATTCTTAATGTAAAGCAGTTATTGGAAAACTCCACCACCAATAACTGTCTAATAATGTGTAATAACAATAATATGTCTGACTTACAGTCACCAGCAGATAATGCTGATGCACAGCAAACAAAAAACGGTATCCATGCCAACCGCTACGTCAGCAACTGTAAAGCAGATATATACAGACTAGAAAATCTTAAGATATTTAAAAACATAGAATTTCACATTCTTTAACTTGGACACTTGCATTCATCATAAAATTGTTCCACGGGGGTTTAGATTTAATGTGTTTCCTAACAATGTTAAATATAGCTCATCACTATACTCAGTTTGACAGACCTGTACAATGACACAGGTCTTAAAACTTTACAAATTATCAGTGAAGACAACAAAATAAGAATGTCAGCCCTTAAAACACATTGATTCTCTAGACACTGATATTTTAAAGAATCAAGATTTTCATTATTTTGAACATTTCTACACTGGCATTCAACAACGAATTGACAGACATGTCAATACACTCATCGAAAAGAAAAAAGACAAACTGAAAAGGGATTTCTTGCAATACAAAAATAAGCAAGCTTACCCTATTACAAGAAAATCTAATTTCAGTTCTACTTTCAGACAAGCTCCACAACCTCATTTTCCATGTTTAACAGAGCATCACATTTCTCCACATTTAACAGAACATCACATTTCTCGGCTTCCAACAAGCCGTTTCTGAGACAGGATTGTTTCCATGGCAACAAAAAAGCCGTTTTTATCAACAGCAGCAGGAGATTTTTTAAAATGTGGTACTGTTTCTAGTCATTTACAATCACCTACAACTACGGCTGTAGCTGCCCCTACTATGAATCCTACTGTGGCTTCCACTTCGGATACCAACATTTTGGACTTAGAAAACCAAAATGAGTTCCCTGATTTTCACAGGTGTAATAATGTCATTACAGTTTCAGAAAACCACAACAACTTCACTATGCCTTTTTTGTCCTCCAGTTTACAGAACCCTCCTTCAACTCATGCAGATTCACTGAGAGAGAGACTGTCACTTTTTCAGACTGCTGCTTGTAGTAATTCTGGGTCCCAAGTTGAGAAACCTCCTTTGTCCTCTTTTCTTCCTTGTGATAGTCAATAACATTTCCACATCTTGTCTAACTTCTTGTTTAATATCTAATGATACTTTTACTGACTCCACAGTTTCTTATGACAATTTGCAAGTTACAAATTCTGCCATTTTCAAACTTACTGACAGATCGTTTAGCATAGAACATATGCAAGTTTTCCAAAAAGGGTTTAATTGTATCCCTTCCCAAAGGGCTCATTTACCTGATGTCTTGTTAGATTTAAGATTGTATGCTAGAAAATTTAACAAAACTTTTGCATCATAGTGATTCCAATAACTATAATATTTCTGATGATTCTGACAGCTCTGATAAAGAAACATGTTTTACTTGTCTGAAAACTAAAAGCATGCATAATCCAATATTTCACAATTCTATACAAACATTTTTAAAAGTATGCGAGAGAGATACAAAAAAGCTGTGTACCTCTAATCAGTCAAATAGATGGTATAACATTTCTAATGCTGAAAGTTTAGCTCTTACTGATCTTACTAATGACAGGTCTCTTCACATCATGCGAGCTGATATGGGTACTGGCTTAGTACTGATGGAGCGATCTGTTTATGTTAAGAAAATGGAAGAAACACTACAAAACGATGACTTTTATCAGATTGTTGACTATAACACTGTTATAAGATATTTCAAACTAATAGACAAAACTTTAAACTCCTTCAAAATAGCACTGCTTTTTCTGCTGATGAGTTTAATTTCATGTATGTCCCTTACCTTAATTTGGTAAAGTTATTTGAAATACCCAAGATACATAAAAATCAATCTGACCCACCTTTCAGACACATTATTTCAAATAAAAAAACAAAAACTGAAAAAATAGCAGAGTATTTAGATTCTATTCTCAGTCCACTAGTTCAGGCTACAACACATTATCTTAAAGACTCTTGGGCTTTTTTGAATTAGCTCCACCAGACAAAAAATGAACTGTCCAAATGCATTCTAGTCACTTTAGACATAGAGTCGTTGTACACAAATATTCCACACTTCGAAGAGCTGCACCTATTAAAACTATTTTTGAATAAATACACTATATTCTCTGCTTTTACAGTTAAAACTATTACTACATTAGTATTTTGAGGGACATGTCTCTTATCAGACAAATTATTACCAATAACTGAGATTTACTGTCTGACTCACAATACATGACTGGCATCTTTGGAAATGCTCCATCATATTCATTTAAAAGAACTAAATCTATCCGTATGCACTTAGAGAATAGAGACTCACAGTTTCTTGTTGTACCTACACCTTCCTCGACTGCAAATGAAGGCATGTTCTGTTGTAAGAAGTGTGTTGTATGTCCTCACATTTATACAAGCTCACAATATACTTTCAAGCATCACAATTATACAGTTAAGTTTCAAAGACATTTTGATTGTCATACTACATCTGTAGTATATGCTGCTGTGTGTTCAGCAGGTAATTGTTTTTACATAGGTAAGTACTACATCTGTAGTATATGCTGCTGTGTGTTCAGCAGGTAATTGTTTTTACATAGGTAAGTACTACATCTGTAGTATATGCTGCTGTGTGTTCAGCAGGTAATTATTTTTACATAGGTAAGTACTACATCTGTAGTATATGCTGCTGTGTGTTCAGCAGGTAATTGTTTTTACATAGGTAAGTACTACATCTGTAGTATATGCTGCTGTGTGTTCAGCAGGTAATTGTTTTTACATAGGTAAGTACTACATCTGTAGTATAACAAGGAAAAGCAAGAACTCTACCACCTAGGCTTCGTATGAAACAAAGATTAAAATCAAACTTTTATAACAAAATAAAGTAAAATGAAATAAACTGGTTCCTCTCAGACGATAAGCGCTTTCAAATAGTTTCTTCTTCAGATCGTAGTGGGAACTGGGAACTTGGAATACAAATAGCAGAACATTCAATCAGCATGGGAGTGGCTCCTAAGGCATTCAAATTGTGTGAATTTACTTAAAGTGATATATTCATTGTTGACCTATTTTGGGTCTTCGTGCTTTTAAAACTGGCTTGAAAGGTACTAATGAATTCAAGCCTGGTGGTTGATCTGCCCTTAGATTAACTATCCATTTGATTTCACGTTGTTCCACACAGTTATTAATATCACCTTTCCTGGCACTAGGGTATACTAAATCTAGGACTCTAAAAGAAAAGAAATGTGTACTATTTGTGTTTATATGTACTGCTAATGCATTGTGTGCAACACGATCTCGTATATCACGCATATGTCTTTGGATGCGTTGTTTAAAAAGTTGTGTGGTTTTACCCACATAATACATATCACAGCTCTCACAGGTAGCCAAATAGACTAAATTAGAACTTGTACAAGTTGCAGAAACATCAGTACGAGTTCTATACCCTGTTGTGGGATGGATGAATTCCAAACTGGAATTAATAAGATGACAAATATTGCATTTCTTATAAGGTTTCGTTCCTGAGTGGTCATTGTGAGTAACATGATTGAAACCATCTTTAATGCATAATAATCTCTTCAAGTTTTTCCTATTTTTATATGCAAAATGTGGCTTATCTCCCACTATAGCACGTAACTTTGGATCTTGGGTTAAAATTGGCCAATATTTGCCTATGATCTCCTGTATTTCCTTATTATCAGCAGCATAAGTCAGGGTTAGTCTGGTCATCACTTCAGAATCCTGTTTCTGGATAGGTTGTACGTTAGTTGTACCTAATGGTACCTTTTTAGGACCATCTGTTTGAGGTCGTACAAATTTAGTATTGTAACCTCTCTTCATCATATTTGTAGATAGCTTGGAACATTCATCTTCAAAGATGTTTTTATTTGTACATAGTCTAGATAGACGAGTGACCTCATTTTTCATGGTGTTACATTTTATATGGACAGGGTGCATACTACTATGATGTAAATAGTGATTGCTCCATGTAGATTTCCTATATACAAACGTCTCAATATACTTGGAATCCACTATGTGTATGGATACATCTAGGAAATTGATACAAGTTTGAGACCAATTCCCAGTGAAAGAAAGAAAATCTGTAGATGCATTCAGATACTCTATAAAGAGCTTAATGTCTGTCTCTTCTCCTTTCCACAAAATAAAAAGGTCATCAACGAAACGACCATAAAACATAATGGAACTGCCCCAAGTATTGTCATCCAAAAATACTTTTTCTCTCTCCCATTCATTTAGCACTAAATTAGAATAAGAGTTAGCACAGGGGGTGCCCATGGCTACCCCCCATTTCTGTAGAAAAAGATATTTTCCATACAGTAACACATTACTGTTAAGAATAGCTTCCAATAGTTCACAAAGTGAATAGGCCTTCTTATCTGTGGCTTCCCGATTTACCAAGCTTCTAATGGCTTCAATACCATAGTGATTAGGTATACAGGTAAATGGGCTGTTAATGTCAAGAGTAATCATCCAACATCTAGAAAAATCTAGTAACTGTTCACTGACAGCAGAAAGTTTAGTCAAAAAATCAGTAGTATCACGTACAATGTGTCCAAATTTCGGTAGAAAACTCTTCAATTCATTTTCTACGAACATGGAGAGGGTCTCAGTAACCCAACCCTGCCCAGCTACAATGGGACAAAGAGGGGGATCCAGCATGCTTTTATAAATCTTAGGCAGTCCACTTATAATAGGGATTTGTGGATGTGAGGTTAAAAGAAAGTCCAGTTCTCCTTGGCTAATGATGTTATCCAAAAATAACTCATTTAAAGATCTATTCACACTAATGATCAAACTGTCTAACTTCTTATGGTCAATTTTTTCATATGTCGATGTCTCATGTAGCATATTCAGCATTTTGCATTTATACCACTCCGCATCCATGATGACCACTGAGCCTCCCTTGTCTGCCGGCTTCATGACAATAGTATTTTCCCTCTGTAGTTGTAGCAAAACTTCCCTTTCTGCAATTGTTATATTGGAATATAACTTATGCTGATGAGTGCCCTGACGAGCTCTTTGTACATCATTCTCACACATTTTTTAAAAATAGATCAACTGTAGGATGACAAATAGGCATAAAAACACTTGGCTTTTTCAGAGTATTGTTGGATGCTTTTGAATTACCAAATATGTGTCGTAGAGTCACATTTCGTCCAAAATGTTTTAGGTCAATCACAAACTCACTTAAGTCCGATAGAAATGAAGGGATAAAAGTTAACCCATTCTCAAGAATACCTAGTTGTTCAGTAGATAAGATGTAATTGGATAAGTTAACAACTAATGTGCCTTGATTCAAGTATGTTTTTTCTTCTTTCTGTCTTGGCATGCATCTCTGGTTTGTTTCCTCCATTGCTGGTTTAAAAAAAACGTCAACGTAACTGCAGTATTACCTGGACCGGATTTATCCTTAGGTCTAGTGCCTAACTCTAGTCTAGGTTCCGATGTGTTCACGATTATGGAATCCAGATTGAGTTCCATTGGTTTGGGCTCAACATGTTGATTACCCATAATGGTGGGTGCTTCTGTCCTTCTGACAGTGGTGACATTATTGATAGTAGACATCTCTACCATTATGGGTAATCAACATGTTGAGCCCAAACCAATGGAACTCAATCTGGATTCCGTAATCGTGAACACATCAGAGCCAACATAGCTTTTTTTTTTCATTATTTTGGAGGAATTGCCTGCCAGATCATATTGTGCTTCAATCGGTACTTTTTCGTTAAACCCCTACCACGCGTCTTGGGACCCAGACTGGCGTATTTTGCCCTGTTGAGATTCAGGTTTTCTACCATTCATAAAATGCTTGCTAATGCAAAACCTGTTGTTCTGTCAACTTTCTAAGTTTGTGAGAGCAATGTTTAAAAAGACTGCCTTTTGCTTAAAATGCATTTTCTTTGAAAACAGAAAAGAGAAAGTGAGGGAAAAAGCAGTGGAGGGAGTTTGTTTCGGTAAGATTGCTACTGGTCATGTTAAAATCAAATATGGTATTATGGTTTATGGATCTGCAACTCATTTGTAATAACTTAATATCCTACATTGCGAGGAGGGGTACTGGTTTTTGCCATGTGAATGTCAGTCTTTATCGATGGATTAAAAATGTGTGCTTCACAATCTCGGTATTGTGTATTCTTAATCGGAGGGCATATCTTTCACCTGTTTTGATAATGCTGTGACCTGTTGGTGATATCATGCTGTGTAGTTATGATCAACCTGTTTAAATGGCTGAGAGACTGGATTATAACTGTATAATGCAATGTAAAAGTCATTAGGAAGAATCCACGCATTTTCCACTCCCTTCAGTAGTTGATGACGACGGCTCCCTTGCATTTTTGTAATTTTACATACACAGCGTGTAAAGCTTGACTGTCACTTTGCAGGAAGTAATATCCACATACATGAGTAATCGAGTAATAGAATGTGCTTCCTGTGAGATGCTGAACTTCATATTAGTATAAATAAATTGTCCTACTTTTCAACAGTCCACAAGTTTACCTTATAATGTTAGCCCTGTCCCTTGTAAAGCATTTGATCTGTTGGTAAATCACTAATCCTTTCTTTTGATCAATGTTTACATTCTACTTAATATTCCGAAAATACATGTTGATGCCAAACATGTACTGTTAAATTTTAATAAATTAAAGTAGTATTAAAGTGTGTCCGAAAAATGCTGCATTTTGTATAACATAGGAGGCAAAACACTGTAAAGTGAAGTTTATGGTACGACTCTTAAAACGTTTACATTATTACAGGCTTACTAACGCATGGTAGAGGTTTAACAGAAATGTACCCTTGAATCTAGTTTTGGTGGAGGCATTGTTCCAAGTCCTGTCAGTACAAGTTGATTATCAGACAACAAAGCTTTCAGGCATAAAAACCCTTTCTCAATGATTAACACAAGGTATACTAAAATCACATGATTAAATACAAGCCCAAACATCATATGACCCGCAGCCAAGATCACATGATCAATAAAGTGCAAAACCTATCTAAAAACCTTAAAAAACCAAGTCATACAAATATGCAACGTATAAAATTACAAATACACTAGACCATCAAATACAAAAAGTGTAAAAATATTATGAAAATATATATATATATATATATATATATATATATATATATATACGTTCATTTCAACTTAGTGTGTTGTATCTTTACCAGAACTGGTTTTAATGAAACACTTGCATTCAAACTTGGGAACACATCTGCTGACAGCCTCACAATCCACTCATATTCCCTAAGGTCCAGTAAATTACACAAATCCCCACCTCTAATGGACATATTAACCTTGTCAATAGCCCTAAATTTGAATCTATGGGAAATCCCGTAACACTTGACATGCTTAGATAAGGCATTAGTTTCACTACCCTTCCTTATGTTGGACTTATGTTCTATAATTCTATCCTTTAACTTTCTCATGGTTTTTCCAACATAAAAGGAAGGGCAGATTTCACACGTTGCCAGATAAACCACATTGCTTGTTATACAAGTAGCAGAGCAGCAGAAGGTGAATGTTTTCTTAGAAACTGGATGAACAAAAATATTTACATGACTTAAATCACCATCTTGTTGTTTAAAAATATCTAAGCAACAACTACAGTTATGGCAACAGTATGTACCCTTCCTTAGCATACTGCATGATATGGGCCTTGCATTGTCAAAATCTTTATATGCCAACATGCTCTTTATCGTCCTCATATTTCTGTAGGTGAAGCGAGGTTTGTCACCCACAACTGACTTAACATCTTCCTGTGTTAAAAGAACTTTCCAATACTTCATCAAAATATTTCTAATAGTATATGACATGGTATTATAAGAAGTGATGAATCTTAAGCCAACCCCATCCAGTGAAGTGTTGGATCGACCACTCACATCCTGAGGCTCCTTTAGAAAGGTAGGTTTATACAGTGTATCCCTATTTGATATAATATACTCACTAATCTGATCTAACAGGTTAGATGGATACCCACTTTTTCTAAACTCATCACAAGTTTCAGTCAATTGTTTTAAAAACACAGAATTTTCAGTGTTCAGTCTACTAATACGAGCTAGCTGTGCCTTGACAATACCCCTAAAAACATGAGGCGCGTGCATACTAGATGCAAAGAGGTAACTACCAGACGACACCTCTTTTTTAAACACAGTTGTGCTAATAGTGTTATCCTTCTTAGTTAATGTAATGTCCAAAAAATTAATATTAGTAGTTGAATATTCAACCTTAAACTTCAAGAAACTAGTTGTATTAGTCAAAAACAGAACATATTCCTTCAGCTCATCAAGTGAACCTTTCCATAAGAGGAAACAGTCGTCCACAAACCTTTGATAAAATATCAAATTGTCATTCAGATATCTCTCCCCATTGTAGACATATAACTTCTCCCATTGGAAAAGAACCAGATTGGCATAAGTATTTGCCACTGGCGTGCCCATCGCCACACCAGTTTGTTGTAAATAATAATCCCTATTAAAAACAAAAATACATTATTCCTTAACACTAAATCCAACAACATACATACATTCTCTGTATGCCTAACAGAAAATGTAGAACATGTTACTTCTGATCCTTTAATGGTTCAAGAGAATGCGCTGGAAGTATCTCCTACTAATGCTTTAGACTTTGAACGTAAAATACAGATTCTGGAAAGAAAAGTTGGTGCCTTTAAATGGTTGCAGTGGCAACGCTTTAGCTTTGATGAGTATTTGGAAAAAGGTATAGCTCCACGTGGTTTGAGAGTATTGAAAATGCCCTCCTACGGGAATACCTATCCGGAGCTATTGAAACAATGGCAGTGTTTAAATTTGAAGTTAAGTCATGACTATATGGCCCTTATGAACAAGTTCTTTCTTGGCATAGAAAATGAGCTGAATAATGAAATTATTGCCATGGAGGATGAGTTATTTTTAATGCCTTGTTTTAAGAATAAGCATTTATCCTACCAATCCATGATGGACAGGTTATGCTTCTTAGATGACCACTTGGAAGCAGTAAAGAAGAGAAAACTGCTTCACGATATGGGCGATTATCAGATTGGCAATATATTCTCTTGGCCTAAAAATGAGAGGACTGATGTTCGTATGGACTTGAAAACTAGATCTATGAGTGTTGGTAATAGACGTATGTTTCTATCGGCTAAACGTCCAGCACAGAATGTGCCTTTGGACACTCTGGATGTATTTCCGGAGTTGGTTACTGGCAATTCAAATTTGGTGCCACGTGAAGAGCAGTCGATGACATCAGCGCTTGATAGCAACACAACTATTGGCAAACTAGCAGCAATAAGTGATGTGTCCCATGCCGTGGATATGGCTGCAACTCCCAATGCGTCGATTAGTAGTGATATGGCTGGAATAAATGGGGAAACTATTGGCATTTTGCAGTCATCACAAAAAAGTTTGTCGAGTTTCTTCTGTAAACCCTTCCAGCTACAACAAGCCAAACGGGTGCAGGAGCGAGCTGCTAATTCCAGATCAAGCTCTAGAGGAAGAACTAAGCAGAGGGATTCTGCTATGCTGATGGACGCTAAACGGAAGAACGAAAGTTCACCAAAACAATTAAAAGTAGCCAGGAGGTAATGGCAGGTACTGTAAATCTTTCTACTTTCATTTTAAGAAAGGAACATGTTACGCTTTTGGGAAAAGGATTAAACTTTATACCGACGTGCACGGAAGATGTTGTAAAAGTTTTGACTGACCTCAAACTCTTCATTAGATCTATAGCATTGAAATTAATATTTAAAAATGAAACATATGATGCTACTGTTTGTAAAAGGCGTAGTGTTTTTATACCTAACTATGCTCCAATCCTAATAGCTTTCAATGATCTTTGTGAGGATGAGATAAGAAAGGCATATGCATTTAATAAATGTTCTAGAAATTTCAATCTTACTTATGCTGAACATGTGGCTTTGGGTGAGTTGAAGGAAAATTTAAATATTGTGATTAAGCAAGCAGACAAAGGGGGATCTACAGTGATTTTGGATAGGGGGAATTATATCAGATCTGTGTTATTATTGTTGGAGGACAGCGTAGCGTTTAAACAGATATCATTACAGGATGTAAAGAAGTGTATTAGTTATGTAAATATGTGTGTGTATGAACTGCAGTTGTCGAATGATATTTCATTGGATTTGTTTCACTTCTTTACGGTACCGTGTCCTATTATACCACAGCTCTATGGTATACCTAAATTGCACAAGTCTCAGGACAACCCTCCCATGAGACCTATTGTCTCGGGCAATGGTTGGGTTACCGAACCTATATCTTTATATTTACAAAGGCAGCTACAACCATTATTGAATACTTGTGCAACAGTACTTAAAGACACTAATGATTTTCTTGTTAAGCTTAAGTACTGGTATATGGGTCTGGAGTTGTTAGATAAAACCTGTGATGATATATACATGGTAGTGATGGACATTACATCACTGTTCACTGTAATTCCTATTGATTATGGGCTGGACTCCATTAGGGAATTTTTAACACATTGTTCTACATTTTCTGTTAGGCATACAGAGAATGTATGTATGTTGTTGGATTTAGTGTTAAGGAATAATGTATTTTTGTTTAATAGGGATTATTATTTACAACAAACTGGTGTGGCGATGGGCACGCCAGTGGCAAATACTTATGCCAATCTGGTTCTTTTCCAATGGGAGAAGTTATATGTCTACAATGGGGAGAGATATCTGAATGACAATTTGATATTTTATCAAAGGTTTGTGGACGACTGTTTCCTCTTATGGAAAGGTTCACTTGATGAGCTGAAGGAATATGTCCTGTTTTTGAATAATACAACTAGTTTCTTGAAGTTTAAGGTTGAATATTCAACTACTAATATTAATTTTTTGGACATTACATTAACTAAGAAGGATAACACTATTAGCACAACTGTGTTTAAAAAAGAGGTGTCGTCTGGTAGGTACCTCTTTGCATCTAGTATGCACGCGCCTCATGTTTTTAGAGGTATTGTCAAGGCGCAGCTAGCTCGTATTAGTAGACTGAACACTGAAAATTCTGTGTTTTTAAAACAATTGACTGAAACTTGTGATGAGTTTAGAAAAAGTGGGTATCCATCTAACCTGTTAGATCAGATTAGTGAGTATATTATATCAAATAGGGATACACTGTATAAACCTACCTTTCTAAAGGAGCCTCAGGATGTGAGTGGTCCATCCAACACTTCACTGGATGGGGTTGGCTTAAGATTCATCACTTCTTATAATACCATGTCATATACTATTAGAAATATTTTGATGAAGTATTGGAAAGTTATTTTAACACAGGAAGATGTTAAGTCAGTTGTGGATGACAAACCTCGCTTCACCTACAGAAATATGAGGACGATAAAGAGCATGTTGGCATATAAAGATTTTGACAATGCAAGGCCCATATCATGCAGTATGCTAAGGAAGGGTACATATTGTTGCCATAACTGTAGTTGTTGCTTAGATATTTTTAAACAACAAGATGGTGATTTAAGTCATGTAAATATTTTTGTTCATCCAGTTTCTAAGAAAACATTCACCTTCTGCTGCTCTGCTACTTGTATAACAAGCAATGTGGTTTATCTGGCAACGTGTGAAATCTGCCCTTCCTTTTATGTTGGAAAAACCACGAGAAAGTTAAAGGATAGAATTATAGAACATAAGTCCAACATAAGGAAGGGTAGTAAAACTAATGCCTTATCTAAGCATGTCAAGTGTTACGGGATTTCCCATAGATTCAAATTTAGGGCTATTGACAAGGTCAATATGTCCATTAGAGGTGGGGATTTGTGTAATTTATTGGACCTTAGGGAATATGAGTGGATTGTGAGGCTGTCAGCAGATGTGTTCCCAGGTTTGAATGCAAGTGTTTCATTAAAACCAGTTCTGGTAAAGATACAACACACTAAGTTGAAATGAATGTATATATATATATATATATATATATATATATATATATATATATTTTTTTTTTTTTTTTTTCCATAATATTTTTACACTTTTTGTATTTGATGGTCAAGTGTATTTGTAATTTTATACGTTGCATATCTGTATGACTTGTTTTTACGGTTTTTAGATAGGTTTTGCACTTTATTGATCATGTGATCTTGGCTGCGGGTCATATGATGTTTGGGCTTGTATTTAATCATGTGATTTTAGTATACCTTGTGTTAATCATTGAGAAAGGGTTTTTATGCCTGAAAGCTTTGTTGTCTGATAAAGGTGATTTTGCTCAACAGTTGTCTGTTATTCTATTCGTGTTCAGCAGTGTTTGTTGCAGTACAAGTTGATTATGCCAGGTGGGGATCATTATTTGATATTTTAACAAAGCCTTTTGTGCTATTTTAATACCATTTAGGATGCATTCTTTTTTTTTCAAAACAGGTTTATTGTTTTAACATATAAGAGAAATATCATAACAATTTTATACAAGTAATTAAAAATAGGTATTATTATAATATTCAACAAAACAATTAAAGTATTTACAAAGACATCCACTACAATCAGATCAATTAATTAAACTAAAATACCATGCTATTGAAATTAAAATTTTTTTAACAAATTTTGTAAATTATCCCATACAATAAAATAAGATGTTTTTCTATTTGTTCTAGTCCTAATTGTGTTTATTTCCATATGGCACACTATATTCATAACATTTTTAAATTCATTAAACGAAGGAGGTGTATCTGAAATCCAATTTCTAGTTATTATTTTCCTAGCCACTGCTAGAATAGACCATAACAAGGGAAGCTTAACCTTTTAACACTTTGAGGTACAGGTGTGTTGAATAATATAAGAGATTTAGAAATAATGAAATTATCTGTAAAAAGAGCCTGCAAAAATTCATTAATTGACTTCCAGTATTCTTTCAATTTTATACAGTCATAAAACATATGAGCCCAGTCAGCATTAATTTCTACATTACATCTCTTACATAGATTATCTTTATTATTTATTTTATTCATCATCAAAGGTGTATAAAAAGATCTATGTAAAAATTTCCATGTATAACGTCTCCAGACAATGGAAGATGTAGTTCTATAAGCAAATTCCAATATATATTGTTTATCTTGTTGATTTGGTGGGTCCCCATTAATAGAAGTGAAATAATTCCAGTATGAATCTACACTGTAAAAAGTTTCTTGTCTGATAACTTTATGTATGTATGAAAGTTTACCTTTATCAGAAACTTTATGTTGTAAATTTAATATCAGGTAATCAATCAGTGTTGGAATAGATTCTTTAACAGTTATAGACATTAAATCTATTTTATCAATGAGATGTTGTCTAAAGGTCTGAACCTCTAACCAGCAAGTTTCTCTTAGGTCAAATTCTTGTTTTAAGAAATCTAGATTTTTAACTTTATTATCAGATATCAACTGATACCAGTACTTTAGATCATTATCTATAGCTAAATGAGTTCCTTCAGAAGTAGATGACAAAAGCATATCCTGAGTATACATTATAGGAAATACAATAAAATTCCATTCCCTATACTTAGGGTGCATGAATATAAAGTTACGATAACTAATAATAATATTTAATGGGTAACAAACCATATGTTTAGGTGTAATAGGTGAAGTACAAAATTCCTTTAGTAACCATAACATGGAGTTATTTACAATCATATTTTTATGTGTTAAGGAGATTTTCATGAAGTGTATACTAATTAGCTCCCAATAATCTTTCCATTTTGTGACATATGACTGATCTATTAATAAAGTAATAACTTTTACAATAGAAGAGATAGTATATAAATTAATGTCTGGAAAAGAAATACCCCCATTGAGACCAGCTATTAGTATGTTTCTTTAATGCAATCCTAGGTCTATTAGGTGCCCATAAGAAATTTAACATTATTGTGTTCAGTTTCTTAATAATTATTTTTGTAGGTGGAAGTATTATTGATTGTATTAAGTATAAAATCTTGGGGAATATTATCATTTTAATAATTGTAAGTCTCTCCTCCATAGTAAAAAACATATTATTCCAGGTATTAAAAAGATTTTGTATATTAAGAAAACAGGTATTATAATTATTATATATAATAGATTTAATATCTTTAGGTAGTATTATACCTAAATAAGTTATCTGACCTGAATTGGGTACATATTTAGTAAAATCACTAATGAGAATATTTTTTCGTGTATATATAGGTAGTATTTTAGTTTTTTCTTCATTGAATATTAAACCAGAAATACTTTTAAAATTCATCATGTTATCAAATAGAGAATGTATAGAAGAATTAGATTTAGGATGCATTCTTGTAGGTTAAGAAATTTAGGCATCCAAGCAAAAAGGAAATGAATAATATTGTCCTTTGCCATATTCTGCTGTTACACCACAAATTCTGAGATTATATTTCTCCAAGTCATCTACATTTTGTAGCTGCCAATTATTGGTTTTAACAGAAATGTAGTTTCACCTGCTGCTGCTTTTCCTAGCTTACCTTCAATGTCATTTAAGTACTTAAAATCTGCAAACCTTGTTGCTGTAGCATAAACTTCAAAATGTCTTTCTGGTTGCTGGAGTATTGTGGTACACCATAGTATTTGTTCTTTACTTCTAGTTTTCAAATAGCTACAAACTGATGAAATGCATTTTTAGTGAAATTTCATATGAAGCAGTTTTGTAGATTTTTTTCTTATTCTTTAGGTTCCGATTCTTAGATTACTGGTAACAGGAAATATTTTTCAATCCCACAAATTTCTAACTTAATTTTGTTTATGGATGTGTTTTAGATAATATTCTATCAAAATTAGCATTAGCTTTTAGTTGTAACTTAGTAAAGATCCATTCAGGTCAACATTTGTGCAATTTAGATGATTATTAACACTGGCTTTCGACTGTAACTTATTTGAGATGTCAGAAATGTTGCCGGGGGGGGGGGTCTTTACTAATTTAAAAAGAATTTAAGGTAAAGGTGACATGGTCATTGTTTAGTGGGAATGAATAATCTAAAGGTGTCCTCTTTCATGGTGATGCACATATTACCCAACACCCTTGCAACCATGGGTAAATGATAGCTGCTTAAAATTCCTCAAGTCAGCTCAGGACACCTGCATATCAAGCCATATTGCTGGTATTCACTCAGTTGCTAAGACCAAGTTATAGATGAGGAAATATCTGCCTGTCAGACTGGAGTGAGATAAGTAACCAGTGACAACTGATTGCACCCTTTGGCTTCATCTTACTATTAAGGCAGTACAAGTACTGGGCAGGAAACTGTCTAACCCTATATTGTGTTTTAGCTTGTTTAGGGCTCTTTAAATTCAGTAACAAAGGAGAAAAAGTGTTGAATAACACAAGTGATTAAAAGTGTTGAATAACACAAGTGATTAAAAAGTGTTGAATAACACAAGTGATTAAAAACAAACAGTTGAGGGTAATTTTGCTGAATTTATAATTTAGAAGCCTTATTTCTGTCTGAGGGCATTAATATCTCTTCAGATAGTAAAACATGGTTTAAAGATCCAACATGAGTACCGCCTATTCTAGGCTGCACCTCTTTTCATTGCAGTAGATTCCAAGGGGAAGGTAGCAAGTTCTTAATATTTGTAAAAGAACATTTAAAAGCCATAAGCAAAGAAAACATAACTCAGAACAAGAAACTATTTATACAATAATGGTTATCAGTGATACTGGATATATTATCTCAACCAACTGTAAACTATATGTCTCTTTTACAGAGCCAGAGATTTTTCCAGGTAAAGTTCCAGATATAAAAAACAGTGAAAATATATTACTTATGACTTGATAAAGTTCTCAGTTTTGAAGAAATATCTTCAAATATTAACCAAATATGATAATCAAAAAAATCTGCAACAAACAGCATGAAATTCATATAGGGAAAACTATTTATCCATCAACACTCCAGCCTTCCATCCACAACCCCTTTTTCCCATTTTTACACATGGAGTTGGGGAGTCACTTCAACACTGACAATCATCTAGAGCCAAGGTTCACACTGCTGGGTGGCAAAGCATATGGTTGTTCTTCCACACCACACACTCACATTCACACTCACACCTATGGCTAATTTAGTGTGTCCAATCCACCTACTATACATCTTTGGAATGTGGTGGGAAACACACGCAAACATGAGGAGGACATACAGACTCCACAGAGAAGGCAGCCCAAATGAGAATTGAACTGGAGAACTTCTTGTTGTGAAATGACAACACTATCCACAACAACACTGTGCCACCTTAAAAAGTCTATGCTGATTTTTTCCCCATCTGTTGTTATACTCCTTGTAATTAACATTGATCTATAAAGCCTTCACTCCTGACCCTTTCTTTTCTCCCGTAATGCTCAAACTCATTCCTAAAATCTCTTCCTAAAGCCTTAGTCAGCATTTGCCCTCAGTTTTGTAACACCTGTAACTAAACTACATTATACCAAATCACATCCTAACACTAGCACCTAAACTATGGGACTCGCTAACTTATCTAAATTAACTCTCCTCCTACAACACATTTAGGGCAAACTTAAAAAAAAATAAAATAAAATAAAGCTAAATACCAATCCTAAGACCCAGATCACATATCATAAGTGTACCGTCTCTCCTCTGATCGGGCCATCTTGGTACCTCTGCTGAAGTCTCTACCCTCATTCTACTCTCCTAATTGTACACCTCCCTTTTTGTAGTTTTATTCACTGGAGAGTGGGATTGATTGGTCAGTAATAATTTGCTTGCCATCACATTTTATATCACTGCCTGCTTATCGGATGTAATATTTACATTGTAATCACCTGTCTTATATATCTTTTACACTGTAATGTGATATATTCAACTGGACTGCTGTTGCAATCGGTCCACTGAGTTCAGTACAATTCTCTGGCAAACAAACTTAAAATAAAATTAAAGAAAAAATAAACAGCATTGGGTCTTTCATAGCTCACAAACCAAGACATTCTGCCTATTCTTTGCTCTGAGGTGATTTAAAGAGAGTTATATTAATCTGTTGGGATAATGCAAGAATTTAAGGCCTTTAATGTTCTTGATTCAAAATCTTTGGTGCCGTATTCAATGACAGGTTTGATAAAAGAAGAGTATAGAACTAGGATAAATTCTTTGGGTTTTGAGGATATTCTCTTGGATACTAACTGGGTCAGATATTTAATAGTGCTTCCACCATAGTCATGAAATCTTTAAAAGAGAGTTGTCCACAAAAGTATACAGATCTCATGTCTGTCTGAAGAGGAATATTATTGTATATTATAATATTATATAAGGTGGCAGCAGCTTTTTTTTTTTTTTTTTTGCTAAATGCAACTATGCTGCACTTTATTGCATTTAGCTTGACATTTTTCAAACACTTGTGTATGTGCGCATTTCAGCCTTTGATGTGGCTGTTTATTGTCAGTGAATGAGAATATAATACTGTAGCAAACGTGGTCTACCATACTTCTGGGGTACTGGCAGCATAGATGCCTACAAAATAAGTGCCAAATAGTAGGAAGCCCAGCACTGATAAGAGTTACAATGTTTATGTTCAGAGATGATCTCAGCAGCAATCACACCTTGGAATCTGTTATAAAGTCAATTTGCAGTCTAGGAGACAGTGCAATAGTTTGCATTAGTTATGTCTAATGTTTCAATAATAGCAGAATGGGGTATAGTTTTAAAAGCCATGACAAGTTTGAGATAAGCAACATGCACTGAGTGAAAATGGTACAGGGTCCATGGACAACGGTCAAAGAAACTTACTAGGTTAAGGAGACAGGACCTGGCCTAGACAAAACTGAAATAATTGGGGACTGTGTAAGTTAAGTTGCTTCAATCTGCATAAATGAGCTTGGATATAATACAGTCCATGGCTGTGCATGTAAAGCTGCTGAAACTGATGATACCCAAGTCCATAGAGGGGCCAGCACTGTATAGGGAAGTCGCAGTGGCTGTTCTCCAGGTATCAGACACACACCTTGTGGATAGGCGGACACTGAACAGTTTGAGTACAGACTTGGACAGTGCATACCTGGCACTGACGGGAATGCAGCCTGATTTGTTTGACCCCATGGGAATGTAATCACTGCCAGATCTTAAATATAAGATTTGTTCCAAAGTGAATTCAAGGGAATCTGGATTCTCAGGGATACTGGTGGCAACAATGTTATGTGGGGCAAAGTTAGCACCAAATATGTAGGGATCAGAATACATGCTATTAAGGATGATTTTAGTGTATTGTTGGACATTATTCATTAATTTCCTGGCATAACTGAAGAAGGATTTGTAGTTTCCTTTGGTATCTGCAATCTATAGCAGTCTTTAGCTTCAACTCCATTTTATATTTTCAAGCAGTGTTCTTATATTTCTGCACAGTCTGCAGGTATGGGGATGGGGATTTCTTACAATTGTTCATTATTTTCCTTCTTTTGTTGTGCATTTTTTAATATGGATATTCCACCAGAGAGGTTTATTCCTGAATTTACCACTGCATTTAGGGTAAACTGTCGCTCGTCTGGTCAGGATAAAACAGACGGACATTTGTGGGTTCTGTTCAAGCAGCTTTATTACACACAAACATCAGGAATGAGGCTTTGTAACTTAAACTTAAATAAACTTATATCTGGCTGTTCTCTCAAAATTGCACTGCTGCCTGCACGTGCTCACTATCAATATGCACGTGCTTACATCTGGAAATGCTTCTTAAAGGTACATACACACGCTCTGTTCTAAATCCTCCTTCTTTGAGAAATGATTCATATACTAAATGACAGTATTCAATGACATGCAGTCTACAGAAATGATCTCTTGACATGTAATTATACAGAACTAATTATTTGACATGCAGTCATACAAAATTACACTTATATAAAACAATCATGTCCAGGCTGCTGTGTATTTTACACTATGTCTAGAAATATGACTTGATTGTGTAACATAAAAGTCAGAATGGGATCTAGGAATGGGGACTGTCTTCAAGGAATGTTCAACTTTGGGGACAACTGGGACATCATCAGGAATGGGAATGGATACTGAGACATGTTCTTCATGGTTGCTCTGAGATCTAGTCTGTATCACAGGTATGATGTTGCGTTATCATTTCTGATACAGGAAGAAGTCATCTGCTGTTGCTCTTGTACTCTTTACCCTCAGATTCCACTAAGTAGGATCTCGACTTGGCACATATACCTCTCACTTGATCAATTCAATCAAAGCTTTTTGCCATTTGCATCCTCACCGTCTCTGCTCCTTTTAAACGGATAAAGAAATCTGCTCCATTTGTCACAGTTGGACTTCTGAGACCACTTCTTAAAAGGTTAGGCTTCCTTGGTGCCTAATGTTAAAAACATTAGCAGTCAAACTACAACTGATAGGCAAGGTTGTTTTGGTTTGCCTACACAGAAGTCTCAGAGCAGGCAAGCCAAGTTGGTTGTCACGGGGAATATTTCTGAGATTAAGTAAATTCAAGATGATGTCAGTATTATCATGCTTTGACCTCTCTAGTAATTGCTTTGCATTCTGTATGGCAAGTTCAGCAAGGCCATTGGACTGCGGGTATTCAGGACTACTAGTGACATGGATAAAGACCCACCCTTTTACAAATCTCTGAAACAATTGACTGGTAAACTGAGAACTGTTGTCAGAAATAACTTTGTGTGGACTACCATGGACTGTGAAATGATGTTTTATCTTAGTAATAACAGCACTGGACGTCAGGTAGCAAATCGATCTCAAACCAGTTTGAATAAGAGTTGACCAACACTAAGTAATACTGACTGTTCCACTCAAAAATGTAAGTGGCTACTGTTGACTAAGGTAGTTCAGGAATTTGGCTTAGCTGAAGCGGCTCTTTTTTGAAAATGCGGCTTAATACTGTTGCACATTGAACAAGAAGAAAGCACTTTATCAATATCTTTTGGCAGAGAAGGCCAAAATACTAGTCCTCTTGCCCTTCTTTTTGTAGAATCAGAACCTGGGTGGTCACAATGCAAAATCTGGATGTATTCACATTGTAAGGAGGTGGGAACAATAACTTTTGGACCTTTGAAAATGATACCATCTTCTATCAGCTTTTCGTTTCTGTATGGCGGTAAACAGGATTGCTTTGACGGCCATCCTACATTGATGTAGTTGACCTTTTGCAAAACTGGATCAGTGTTTGTATGATCTCTCAGCTCAAGTCTCATGGTAGAAAAATGATGCACTTAAATGACATCTACGTCAAAAGTCTCTACATCAAGCTGTTCCGTGGTATTTCTGGTTGATCTGGATAAGGTATCAGCCAGATAAAGACGTTTGCCTTTTGTATTGACAATTTGAAATTATACTTTTGCAATTTGAGCATTATTCTTTGTAGTCTTGCTGGAGTTGAATGCACAGGCTTCTTTAAAATAGTGACTAGAAGTTGATGGTCAGTTTCTATTTGGATAGCTTGGCCATAAATATCATCATGGAACTTTGAGAAGGAACTTTTGGTAATTCTGTTCACATGTTCGATTTGAGCATACTGCATCTCGTTTTGTGTAAGAGTTCTAGATGCACAAGTGACAGGTCTACCCTCTTCAAGATTAACTGCATCAAGACCAAACTTTGAAGCATCACAGGAAAGAACTACTGGTTTGTGGACATCACAGTATCCTAATGTAGGCAGGTTGGCAATTTGCTGTTTGAGATTATCAAATGCTCTCTGGTGTTATTCTAACCATGACCAGGCAACATTTTTGCATGTTAGCACTCTCAAAAGCTTGGATAACTCACTAAAGTCAGGGATACATTTGCCCAAGTAGTTAACCATACCAAGAAAACGCTGTAAAGCTTGGATATTGCCTGGAGTTGGCATGTCAAAAATCATTGCTTGTTTAGGATAAGCCTGTACTGGTAAATAAATGACCCACATAAGTAACTCCTGATAGTCTGAATTTACATTTCAGAGGATTGAGCTTTAAATTCACTTCATTCACTCTGTCCAGAACTTTCTGTTATGCTCTGTTTCACCACTGCCTCCAACCAGTAAATCATCAACTATTATTGCACATGGGTAGCCTGAATAAATTTGCTCCATTGCACGCTGAAAGACTTCACTGGCAGAATTTATTCCAAAAGGCATCCTGAGGAATCTGCATCTACCAAATGGGGTATTGAATTTAGTTATTAGTGAAGATTTGCGATCAAGCATTACTTGCCAAAATGAACTCTCTTCATCTAAGGCAGAAAAAACAGTGACATTTGGCATAAAGGGGGCAATTTCCTCAACTATACACATAGGAAGATGAGGTCTTTTTAATGCCTTTTTCGAGTCTGTTGGATCAATGCATATTCTGATTTCATATGAATTTTTTTTATGAGCAGCTACCATGGAAGACACCCACTCAGTTGGTTCTGTGATTGGACAAATCACACCTTGCTGCACCATTTTGTCTAACTGGACCTTGACTTTGTCCTGAATTGCTACTGGAACTCTCCTTGCTGGTCTAACCACTGGACTGACCTCTGGGTCTACTTTCATGGAGTACACAACTGGAAGACTGCTTAGCATGTCATCGAAACATCAGCATACTCAGAGAAAATAGCATCAGTAAAGCTGAAACTGGGACATGTGCTTACATGAGGTGGTACTTTGGTAAAAGAAAGCAGTTTCATTCTCAAACTGTCTCAGAAGACCTGTGCAGTCATTATTAGTCTTAAACTACATAAAACTGCAAGCTGTAACCATTCCCAGCCGAATAGCATAAAAGCACTACTGAGCCTTCAGTTTGAATCTTTTCACCTCCATAAGCAACAAGCTTTGCACAATTGGCCAAGTTAAGTTGCTCACCAGCCTTCACTTTAGAAATGTTTCTGCTGACATCACATTATACTTTAAACCAGAGTCTACTTTGAGCTTTGTGGGTTTGCCATTGATCAGGACAGTACAAAATATTTCATTCTTTGCCAACAAATCTATGGCATTAACCTTTTCACCGACCACTGATACACCATCTACATAGAAAGTAGAGTTGCAGTTCTCTGCATGATCAGCTTGCTTTTTTGAGTGACCTTTCTTAATAACTGAATGAGGCTTCCTTGATTTACAAAACATTTAAAAATTATTCCATTTTTTTACACTTGTGGCAATGCTGACTAAATTCTAAGCACTTCTCTTTTTTAGACTCATGATTGGCATCACAATTATGACAGTGAACAAAAAGTCATGATTTGGGTTTTGCTAACTCACCCTTATACTACACTGAGTATACCCTTTTTTACTGAGCTAGTCTTGGAACTAGCTAGAAAGCTACGGGATCTTCCAGAAAACCCAGCAGGGGCTGCAGATGCCATGTGCTTAGGCCAGTTTCTGCTTGCCATGTGTTGCATTCTATCTACGTTTGCTCTAGAGGCTGTTGAAACCATGCTCTTATCACTCGTAAGCATACTTGGGTGCCTTTCTTGGAGCTCATTGATTTGACAAATCTGTATGGCTTCACCTAATGTTAAATTACTGTCACAAAGCAAAATCTTTCTCACTGCAGCACTATTAACACCACACACAAGCCTGTCCTTTATTAACTCATATCACTGACTTGAGAAACACAACTAAAGTGTGCAGATTTGGTAACTTGAAAGATAAGCTGCAAAAGTTTCACCTGGCTTTTGGTCTCTTGTATAAAATAAGTGGCTCTCTAATGTAACATTTGTCTTGGGGTTGCAGATTTCTTTATGTTTCAAGCACTTGGGTTCCTCCCTTGATTCAGCCAGTACCACAATATGGCAGTTTTCCCCCTCTCCTGCATATACTGCTGGTGCATGCACAGAGGAATGCTCTCTTTCAACAGCTTCTAACCCAGCTAAGTTAAGCAAAATGAAGGCCCTTGTACATTCATTCTTGTCAGAAAAAGCTGCTTGTATGAAAATATTATATTCCTGCTCAAATACTCTCCAATTCTCTGCTATATTATGATCAAACACAAGTGGACTAGGTCTGCAAAATGTCTGTGCCATCTCAAGATGCAGTAGTGAAGGTGCTTGAAATTATGTATGAACATACACACACACACACACATACACACACACGCACACAATATATTTATATACATCATCATCTTCTTTTGGCTGTTCCCGTTAGGGGTCACCACAGCGGATCACCTGTTTCCATTTCTTCCTGTCTTCTGCATCTTGCTCTGTCACATCAACCACCTGCATGTCCTCTCTCATCACATCCATAAACCTTATCTTAGGCCTTCCTCTTTTCCTGTTACCTGGTAGCTTCATCCTTAGCCTCTTTTTCCCAATATTCTCAGCATCCCTCCTCAGCACATGTCCAAACAAATGTAATCTTGCCTCTCTGGCTTTGTCTCCAAACCTTCCAACCTGGGCTGACCCTCTAATATACTTATTCCTAATCCTGTCCACCCTTGTCACACCCAGTGCAAATCTTAACATCTTTAACTCTGCCACATCCAGCTCAAACTCCTGCCTTTTTGTCAATGCCACTGTCTCCAACCCATATAACATAGCTGGTCTCACTACCCTCTTGTAGACCTTCCCTTTCACTCTTACAGGTACTCATCTGTCACAAATCACTCCTGACACTCTTCTCCACCCACTCCATCCTGCCTGTACACTCTTCTTCACCTCTCTTCCACACTCACTGTTACTCTGAACTATTGACCCCAAGTATTTAAACTCATCCACCTTCGCCACCTCTACTCCATGCATCCTCACCATTCCTCTATCCTCCCTCTCATTCACACACATATATTCTGTCTTAGACCTTCATTGCTCTTTTCTCTAGAGGATATCTCCATCTCTCCAGGGTCTCCTCCACCTGTTCCCTACTCTCACTACAGATCACAATGTCATCTGCAAACATCATAGTTCCCGGGGACTCCTGTCTGATCTCATCTGTTAACCTGTCCATCACCATGGCAAATAAGAAAGGGCTCAGAGCTGATCCTTGATGTAACCCCACCTCAAACACATCTGTCACTCCCACCGCAGACTGCACCGCTGTCACACTACCCTCATACATATCCTGTACCACTCTTACATACTTCTCTGACACTGCTGACTTCCTCATACAATACCATAACTCCTCTCTAAGCACCCTGTCATATGCTTTCTCTAAGTCTACAAAAACACAATGCAACTCCTTCTGACATTCTCTGTACTTCTCACACAACACTCTCAGAGCAAACATCGCATCTGTAGTGCTCTTTCCCAGCATGAAACCATACTGCTGATCACTAATCATCACGTCCCTTCTTAACTTAGCTCCCACTACTCTTTCCCATAACTTCATGCTGTAACTGATCAATTTAATCCCTCTGTAGTTACTACAGCTCTGCACATCACCCTTATTCTTAAAATCGGTACCAAAACACTTTTTCTCCATTCCTCAGGCATCCTCTCACTTTCCAAGATTTCATTAAAAACTCCACTGCCATTTCACCTAAACACCTCCTACGCTTCGACAGGAATGTCATCTGGGCCAACAGCCTTTCCATTCTTCATTCTCTTCATAGCTGTCCTTACTTCCTCCTTGCTAATCCATTGTACTTTATGATTCACTATCCGCACATCATCCAACCTTTTCTCCCTCTCATTCTCTTCATTCATCAACCCCTCAAAGTACTCTTTCCATCTGCTCAACACACTCTCCTCGCTTGTGAGTATGTTTCCCTTATTATCCTTTATCACCTTTACCTGCTGCACATCTTTTCTAGCTCGGTCCCTCTGTCTAGCCAATCAGTACAGGTCCTTTTCTCCCTCCTTAGTGTCCAACCTTTCATACAACTCTCCATATGCCTTATCCTTAGCCTTCGTCACCTCTCTCTTTGCCATGCACCTCATCTCCTTATATTCCTGTCTACTTTCTTCATCTCTCTGACAATCCCACATCTTCTTTGCCAACCTCTTTCTCTGTATACTCTCCTGTACTTCCTCATTCCACCACCAGGTCTCCTTGTCATCCTTCCTCTGTCCAGATGTGATACCAAGCACCTTTCTAGCTGTCTCCCTTACTAGCTCTGCTGTAGTTACCCAGCTATTTGGTAACTCTTCACTGCCACCCAGTGCCTGTCTTAACTCATCCCTGAACTCCACCTCACAATTACCCTTTTTCAATTTCCACCATTGATCCTTGGTGCTGCCCTCACACTCCTCACACTCCTCCTCCTCTTCTTGATCACCAATATCATCCTACAAACCACCATCCTATGCTGCCTAACTACATTTTCTCCGGTCACCACTTTACAGTCTCCAATCTCCTTCAAACTGGCCCTCCTACACAAGATATAATCCACCTGTGTGCATCTTCCTCCACTCTTGTATGTCACCCTATGCTCCTCCCTCTTGTTAAAATACGTATTCACCACAGCCATGTCCATCCTTTTCACAAAATCCACTACCATCTGACCTTCTGCATTCCTTTGTTTAATACCATACCTACCCATCACTTCCTCATCCCCTCTGTTCCCTTCACCAACATGCCCATTGAAATCTGCTACAATCACCACTCTCTCACCCTTGGGTACAGCCATCACCACTTCATCCAATTCACTTTTCACATCCATTGCACACCCAACTTGTGGAGCATACTCACTAACAACAGTCATCATTACACCATCAATTTTCAGCTTCATTAACATCACTCTATCCCACATTCTTTTCACCTCCAAAACACTCTTAACATACTGTTCCTTCAGAATAACTCCTACTCCATTTCAACTCCCATCCAAACCATGATAAAACAATTTGAACCCACCTCCGATACACCTAGCCTTACTCCCCTTACATCTGGTCTCTTGCACACACAATATACCAATCTTCCTTCTGTCCATCATATCAGCTAGCTCTCTCTCTATACCAGTCATACTGCCAACATTCAAAGTTCTGACCCTCACTACCACAGTCCTAGCCTTTCTCCTCTCTTAATGCCTTCGGCCATGCATTCTGCCTTTTCTCCTCCTTCGGCCAACAGTAGCCCAATTTCCACCAGCACCCTGTAGGCTAACAGTACTGGTGGCGGTCATTGTTAACCCAGGCCTCGACCGATCTGGTATGGAAATATTTACTGGTGTCAGCATAAAATGATTTGGCGAAGTTTTACGCCGGATGCCCTTCCTGATGCAACCCTCCCCATTTATCCGGGCTTGGGACCAGCACAAAGAAGTGCACTGGCTTGTGCATGCCCAGTGGCTGGGTACATATATATGTGTGTATATATATATATATATATAAAAAAAAATATATGTATATATATATATATATATATATATATATATATATATATATATATATATACACACACACACACACACACACATATATATATATATATATATATATATATATATATATATATATATATATATATATATATATATGCCAGAACATGAAGAGAGACATGGACGAGCTCTCCGATCTTGTAGCCCAGGCAGGTATGACCCTAGCCCTGAGTAGCATTTTGCCATCACCCAGAATGATACTGCAGTACAAGGACAAAATGATTGACTTCAACAATTGGTTAAGATTCTGGTGTCATTCTAAGGGGATCCAGTATCTGTCTGCTTGGGATGACATGGTCGACAGACCACAATGCTTTGCCACAGATGGCCTACACCTGTCGCCCCTGGGATTCCGGATACTGGCTAAGGCTCTTACTGCCCCTATAGTACCTTTTTTAGGCAAGGTTCAAATAACAAATTCACCACCATAACAGGAACAGGCAAGCAAAAACTGAGGGTAATGTTGCTCAATGCTAGAAGTCTAAATGTCAAAATGCATTCACTTGAGGCACTCCTTAAAATGGAGAACATTGATATCTGTGCAGTGACTGAGACCTGGTTCAAGGCTCCAGAGAGCACCCCTGCACTACCAGGCTATAACTCATACCACACTTTTTGGCCATGTAACATGCATCGAAACACCAAAGGCGGAGGTGTATCCATATTCATTAAGGATATCCACATCTCCAGGCTAGTTGCTCAGCATAATGCATCCAAGATTATTCAAGTGCAACTAACTCTGGGCAAAACTGCAATCCAAATTGTAGCTTGCTACAGATCCCCCACCATGCCCCAGGATTCCCACTCCTCTTTTCTTGACGTACTGGAAAATATTAGGATTCATCCAAACACCCTAATAATGGGCGACTTCAACTACCCCACCATTAACTGGAAAAACTACTCGTGTACCAACTCCTTAGTTCGTTTTCTGGAATTCATAAACTCCAATGCCCTGGATCAACTTATCCACACCCCCACCAGGGGCAACAATATCCTAGACCTAGTCATTACCAACATGAGTGACCAGTGTTCCACACCTGAAGTCAACTCCTCGTTGGTCCTATCTGGCCATAAGCTAATCACCCTTAATATCCACATCCCGCCCCCACCCCCCATTAAGGAAACCACAGTAAAAAATGTCTCCAAAGCCAACTTCATGCTTCTTAAGACAGAAGTGGTGAACTTCATGACACCCATGCAGATGGACAATACAGTTACAACTGCTGAATCCTACACAAATGCACTCTATAAGCACTTACACGAGTGCATGATTCGTGCTATCCCAAACAGAACCAAGACGCTATCCTCCAAAAAAAGGAAGCCAATCTGGTGGTCCCCTGCCATAAACAAACTGTACAACAGAAAGAAGAAACTGTTGCAAAAGAGAGTAAAATCCCATGAGTGGAGGAGCTCCCTGGTCAGCCTCAGTAAGAAGCTGAGATCCCTTATAAGATCCTCCAAAGCTAGCTAGGAAAACAAAATTGCCACTAATTCCAAGGACAACCACAAAGCATTCTATAGCTATGTCAAGAATCTCGATGGCAACACCCAGATCTGCAGATAGGTTCAGTGCTAAATTTACCCCCCTCTCACCTCCTAAAGGGCCCATATCTATACAAGAAGAATGCAGAGTCCCTGTAATCACAACTACACAGGTAAAAGCTGCACTCTCTAAAGCCAAAAACACAACATCCATGGGACTGGACAACATCCCAAGCTGCATTTTACATGAACTTCAGAACGAACTGACTCCCCACTTAAGCACCATGTTCAGTAATAGCCTCGCATCAGGCTTTGTGCCCACTGAATGGAGCACAGCAACAGTTATCCCACTCCACAAAGGTGGAGCCAGCACTGATCCCGGGAACTATCGACCTATTAGCCTAACAAGCCTGGTCTGCAAGGCCATGGAACGTATCATCATGGAACTCATAAAAAAAGACATTGGTAACCTCCAAACTCTGGACCCCACCCATTTCAGGTTTGTGAAAGGCAGATCATGCCTCCTGAACCTGATCAACTTCTTTGAGGCAGTCACCAAAGCTGTAGATGAGAGTAAGGTGGTTCACACAGCCTATCTTGACCTCACCAAGGCTTTCGACACCATCCCACATTCTGAAATTATAGCTAAACTCAGTAAACTAGGTATAAATCCCTACATCACAAGATGGGTTGCCAAATGGCTCACTGACAGAACCCACACTGTAAAAGTTGCAGACTCCAAATCTGACCTCAAAGCAGTGACAAGTGGAGTAACACAGGGTTCCGTCCTGGGATCTCTCCTGTTTGGTATCTACTTCTCTGAAGTACAGGCTAACACAGAAGGCCTCTGGCTAACAAAGTTCTCAGATGACTGCAAACTAGGAGCCATAGTCAAGTCTCCAAATGATGTGGACATCCTACAGAAGGGCCTCGCTGAGACAGATGCCTGGTGTCAGAGCCATGGCCTCAAGCTTAATGCCAAAAAGTGCAGTGTCATCCCCTTTGGTAAAAACTCTGCAGTCATGAACTACCACATAGGCAGCAATCTACTTAACACCGAATGCGTGATAAGAGACCTTGGGACCCAGGTGTTCAGTAGTCTCTCCTTTGATAGTCACATTGCCACAGTAGTCAGGAAATCCTTCTACGTGGCACACCTCATAATAAAAGGATTCTCATCCAGGAAAAAAAGAGGTTCCCCTCTACTCGACAATCATTAGACCCATTATAGAGTACAACGCCCCTTTGGAATGTACCTCACAAGACACCTGCAGCAGCTGGAAAGGCCACAGAAGTACCTCACAAAGAGGATTACTGGCCTCAAACAAATGCCCTACACTGACCACCTCAAAAAACTCCAGCTTTACTCCGTAGCATATTGCCTACTCTGAGGTGATCTCTGCTTAACATATAAAGCTATGTTAAATACAGAGCTGTTGGACATGCTACACTTAAAGAAATCCCAATCCCTCCAAGCTACATGCTCTAAGGACCTAAACCTTGTCACCACAATAAACAGGACATGCTGGAGGGATAGATTCCTGTCCCACAGACTTCCCATACACTCGAACAGGCTACCCATCTATGTCAAGCAAAGTTCCTCATTAGCACTCTTCAAGAAAAATCTTGATGAGTGGATGGGAAATAGGAAATACACCCAGGGGGATCACTTCTGTGTCTCTGCTCAACAGTGGCACAGGAAAATAACTTTCATGGATGGCGTAAGCCAGGGAACCTTGTTGGCTAGGCTTACATAGGCCCTTGGGCTGATAACCTATTACCTACCTATGAACTTTATGCCACTACTTGTAATTATGCCCAATAGCACAACAAACTCTTTGAATAACTGCACTTTGCCAAATAAACCTTCATAGCACAAGAACACTTTAAAATCACTGTACTTTGTGAAACCACTCATCACTTTAAGAAATACTTTGAAATGACTTGCTTTGCAAATAAAATGTACACAGAAGAACCTTTCAAAATGGTTGTAACTCTGCATAGTGTAAGAAACACTCTGAAATGGCAGCACTGTGTGAATAAATGCACACAGCACAAGAAACTTTTCGAAATGGCTGTACTTGACTGCACTTTCCAATAGAACTATACTTTGCACACAACAAACTCTTTGAAATAATTGCACTGTAATAAAGCACCTACTCTGCAAACACTTTGTACACTCAAAGATACTTCAAACAACACTAGTTATGCTTTGAATGGCTTCGGTCAATGCAAAATAGTGGTTTGTGCCCAAACACGCTCTTTTACTAAACAACATGCAGTTGCTTTGCTCTAAGCTCAGTTTGCCCATTAATTCTACTTGTTAGGCCCTTTTAATCTCTTTTCTTGCTCAGTATACTTTTCTTGTGCCCACTTTACTTTAATACATGCTCGTTATGCAAACCAAAGGTAATTCTGAGCCCCATATGAATATCTCTGCTAGTTTTATCAAATATCATAGTTTCGATCATTTCTTTTAATTAACAAGCTTTGTGCCTTTCATTTGAGTAATACATCTTGTGCTACTCATTTGATTAATAATGTGTTTTGTGCCTTACAAATGTGCTGTTTCATTTTCTTTACCAAATACATCATTTGTGCAGTTTTTATTTATTTATTTTTTTTGTTACCTTAAGTTCGTTTCTGGCCTTTTTTGTTTGTTTGAGCTCCGTTTCAGTCAACCAGCTTAATATGCCTTCACCTTCAACTCTGCACCTCATGGCTTGAAGAAGTTCATTTCTTAATCCCAGGTCTGACGCCATGTCGCTCATATGGTCAGGACAAAACAGACGAATATTCCTGGGTTCAGTTCAAGCAGCTTTATTATCCACAAACACATCAGGAATGAGGTTTTGTAACTTAAACTTAAATAACAGCAAAAAATGTAAGTCCACAATATATGGTTTATTATAAAAAAACTGTGTGATATTTTTAACCGTGCAGGTATTGAGATGCTTGAAGTTATGATAGCAGAGTATGAAGCAAAGGCTGATACTTCGCTTAAGGATTTGGTTGTTTTAAATAACGCATCGAATAATGATACGAATGTTCTTTCTATTAAGAAAAATTATGACAATGTATTCAATGAGGTAGACCAGTTTTGTGTAAAAGTTTTGAATCGTAAGATCCACAAACTGGAGAGGGACCTCAGAGAATATAGGGAAGGGGTAGCTTACCCACTTCCAACAAAAACTAGATGGGTTAATAATAATAATTCCACGCAGCAAATTAATGTTAAGAACACCAATGATGTGACCCCATTCACTGACTTGCCTAGGAGAAGTGAGAGGTTGGCGGAGAAAGACAGGAAAAAAAAATAAATAAATTCACATCAGGATTTTTCATTTCCCCCAGACAAGTCAGGGGGGAGGGGGATGAGATTTCAACAGCGGAGGTGGAACAAATAATTAGAATTGTTAATTTAGATTTGGATACTTCTCCTAGGGTGTCAAAGGGTTTACCCACTAGTACAAATTACACTGTGTTTAAAGAGAATATTTTTTCTGTTTACAATTATACTGATATAGAAGTAAAGAATGAGGATTTTGACTTGTTCACAAGAGGTATGCATTATGTTCCAGCACGTTCTTTTAATTTAGAAACAGAATTAGTGGATCTTAAATTATTTGTCAGGTATTTGAATTTGTCCCTTTATTTTAAAGGTCAACCTTGTCCTGACAATATACTTTCTAGAAGAAGCACTTTTAACCCTCCCACGCATCCCTCTATCAAAGTTTTTGAAGAATTGGTAGAGAGGGATATAAGAGCAATAAATACCAAGAAATTAACAACAGTTCCATCTAATTTAAGTCTGGAAGAAGCAAATTTAATAAAATTTCTTAAGGAAGAAAGGTGCAGGGTGATGAAGCCGGACAAAGGGGGTGGTTTGGTCCTAATGTATACCACAGATTATGATGTACATATTCATTGTATGTTGCAGGATTCTGAACAATACAATTTAATTTCTAAGAATGAGTTACATATAGCTTATTCTAAAATTAATTATTTGTTAATGGATCATTTATTGCAAGGAGCCATAAATGAGAAATTGTACAATTATTTATTAGTTGCCAAACCAAGAACTCCAGTGATTTTTGGCATTCCAAAGACGCATAAAGGGTTGGATCCCTTGAAATTTAGGCCGATTGTTTCTGGTAAAGGAGGTATCACTGAATCCCTAGGCAAATTCATAGATCATATGTTAAAGCAATTTGTTACATCCTTAAAACATTTATGTAAGGATTCTTGGGATTTTCTTAAGGGTATTGGACCGGACCTCTATCGCCCTGACCTTCTCATGGTAACCATAGATATAGTGCAGCTATTTCCTAGTATACCCCATTCTACAGGTTTAGAATGGTTTAATGATGTAATAGTCAATGAAGCAAATTTGAATGCAAATGTCACCAACACATTGGTTGAGTTTATGAAAATAGTTTTGAAAAACAATTTCATCTGCTTTAATGGAAAAGTTTATAGACAAAAAATGGGAGTGGCGATGGGTGCCTCGTGCCACTTTGTACGCAAATATTGTACTATACAAATGGAAGCAAACTTTTATATTTAAAACAGATTGGGCAAAATATATAAAACATTATGTCAGATACCTGGACGACATTTGTCTTTTATGGTGTGGAACTGAAATGGATTTTCAAAATTTTGTTTATTATATTAATTCTTCCACCTCTTTTTTGACTTTCACACACACTGTTAGTAACAACATCTTAAATTATTTGGATGTGACTCGTCAAAGACATGGATAACAATATGTTTCCCTCTAAAATATATAGAAATCCTACATATTCGAATTCATACTTACATTTTGAAAGTAGTCATCCATTTTATCAAAAGAAAGGAATTGTCAAGGGGCAATTCATATGTGCATCTGGAATGTCCAGCACTTTGGACTACTTTCTTGAAGAAGTGAATTTTTTGAAGGTGAGGTTTTTTGAAAGAGGCTATCCTACCTCACTGGTTAATGCTTTGGCCTTGGAGACAACTATGCATAGGAATGACAAACATCCTCCTTTATTAGGATCGATTGACATGAATGTGGGAAAGATAGATATTGACTCCCACAATATTGGTCAGACTAATTATATTCATACATTCTCAAGCAATTCAGGCTTACTAGAGGAAGCAGTACTAAGACATTGGCCGGTTCTCACGCTACAAGAGCTAAGAGGGGTGATTCCTGATCACCCTAAGTTTGTTAGGCATAGGGACACCAATATGAAAGAAATATTTGAGAGAAAACAGATGATAGATACACCCGATGATGGGCAAAAAAAGGAACATTTAAGTGTGGGATGTGCAAACAATGTAAGGCTATCATTAATAGTCACACTTTATATATTCCATCAAGAAAATATTTGTGTCAGGCCAATGGTTATTTTAATTGTAACACAAAATATGTGGTTTATTTGGGTTTTTGTACAAAATGCCATAGTTTCTATATAGGAAAAACAGAAAGGGCATTAAGGCGTAGAATTTATGAGCATTTTTATGATGTTTCTAAGAAAAAAGAATCTAATACTTTTTATAAACATTCAGTGTCATGTCCCAATATGGAAATCAAGTTTATAGTTTTGGAGCCGTTAATACCTGACAATAGGGGGGGGGTGATTGGGAGACCAAATTGGAGTTCAAGGAGCTTATATGGCAGCTAAAACTAGATGCTGGTAGATAGCCCGGTCTTAATGACAATATAAATTTAAATAGTGTTTTAAAATTAAGAAGGGCCAAATTATAATTATATCATCAAGCTCTTATGAATTTATTTTACAAACATATATTTCTGGTTTTATTTTTATCTATTTTACGATGTGTATTTATAATCAATTTACATATGATGCAATTTTATGTTCTGTAGTGTATATATATTTAATGTTCATTCTTTTATGTTATGTTTTTCTTAGCCTTGTTTTTAGCATGTGAGATGTATTTTGTAATCATAGGTCAGTTTATCTTTAAGCATTCATTTAGATGCCCTAATCAAATCGAAGAAATTGATCACATCATTTATTTTATTTAAATAAGGCTAATTGTTTGACTTTCTTATCTTGACAAAGCTCAGTATTAACTGAGCGAAAGCGCTTGACCGATTCTTTGTGTGTGATTCAATAAACCTTTTGGATATATTTCCTGGCTTGCACTTCGTTCTTGCTGTGCACTTACATTTTTTCTGTTCTTTGTGGTAACGTTTTGGTCTCCTGTTTTAAACTTAAATAAACTTATAAACAGACTGACTACCACACTTGTAGATGTTAACACTTTGGCTGTTCTCTCAAAATACCTGCACGGATCTGCTAATGCTTACATCTGGAAATGCTTCTTAAAGGTACATGCTCTGATCTACAGACAGGTACTGACTTTTTACATATCTACTTAGGTACTTATAAAATTCAGAGGTGAATGCGGCAGTTCTCCAATTGCATCCATCGATGGAGCATTGTTGGGAATTTTGCCCAGGTTTTCTACAAACTGAAGTAGGCTTGTCCTGCAGAGTCCCTGAAGACATTTTCTTGGAGGTGGGGTAGTATTACTAGGACTACGAGAGAAGGTGACTTATCTGTGGGCAGATTTAACTAAGAATGAGAAGCTGTTGGAGAATGAAGTAACAGCTGGATTTGGTGGTGTTTTCCCATTCTCAACAGCTGTGTCACCATGTAGTTAGTCTTTTTAATAAGAGGGGTATGGGTAAGCCCAAGAAGGACATGCCCCTGCAAACTTGTTAATTTATGTGATTTCTTACCATTTTCAACATTACCAGAATTGCCAACAACATAGCCAAAGCTACTTATCTCAGAAACAAGCAACACACACAAGTATCTTCCACAAAAACAGCTCTGCAGAGAACTAAAACTATTAACTGGAAATGTTACGGATGTCATACTCAGCCCTCTTTTCCTCTAGAAATAACATGAACTGTTCCAAAAACACTGCTCTCTTTTTCTCCTTTAACCATCACAGACATTGTCAAAATTTATTTCATAAGAACCTGTTGTAATTCACTTGAATGCTACCATCTCTCAAGTTTATCCTCTTGCAGCTTACTGCGCTATTTTCTAAAGAAATACAATTCAAAGAAACTAAAGCAATACTTAAACTAAGTGCTAAGTCAGTCACTAAATTCTCTAGCAGTGGAGGAGAAGCTATTCCAAGGAATACAAGATGACATTTAAATCATTTACTCAGGTGTTCAGACTCTCCTTATGCTCTGGAAATTTCCATCCACATTCAAGCATGCCACTATCATCCCACTGACAAACTTCTCCACTCCAAAGTACTGTACAGATTATAGAAGTATAGCTAATCTTTGAGCAGCTGCTTGTAAATTATTTTTTTTTAATATTTTTGTTAGTTGTGGTGCACAGAGCACTGATGATGCACATGAAATAGTAGGCCGTACTTGTTTACACTAACAATGTTATTAATAGCATGAATGGCAGACAAACCACAGGAGGGCTTTTTACTGATGTGTCAAAGGCATTTGAAACTGTGAAGCAGCCTCTATTACTTAAATTTGGAAAGCTCATCTGTGAAAGTAACACAATATAATGGTTTGAAAACTATCTAGAAAACAAAACGTACCAGATGTTTGTTAACAACTCCCTTTTAGATAGAGGTGCCTTTTAATACTGGTGCAAAGTATTTATATATAGGCTCCCTTCTAATACCGGTGTAAAATATTTATATTTAGGCTCCCTTCTATTTTCATGCTTTATAAATGTTTTAACACGACCTGACAGATTGCAGTGAAATTTTGTACAGGCTTCATGTCTCATGAATGGAGAACAGCAACAGTCATCTGATGCATGATGATGAAAGGCTACTTACTTTCTATGTGTGTCCCTAAGTGCCTGACTACTGGGTTAACTCTAAGTCCAAAGAAGTCATTGTTCCACAGTATTTGGCATTCATCATACCTATCATTGAGTAAAATGCATATCCAACATTGGAATGTTCACAAAAGTTCCTAACAAAAAGAATACAGAGCTTAAGTAAAATGTTATCTGCAGACTGCCTAAAGGTGCTATCCCTGCAGTCTGTCACCTACAAGTTTTTGAGGGGAGATCTATGCTTGGCATACAAGTCACTATCAGACCTCACTCTAATGGACCTCCTGGATATCTGCAAAACAAACAGCACCAGATTTACCCATTCTAAAGACTTAAGACTTGACTGTAATATAAATAGTACCTGCTGGAGAGACAGGTATGTATCCCAGAGATTACTGCTTCTCCGGTACAGGCTTCCCATCCATGTGAAGCAGAGCTCCTCCCTAACCCAATTCAAGCAGAACTTGAACAACTGGATGAGGAATAGGAAATCCATCCCTGGTTTGTCACCTATGCCACACCAGGTATACCACAACCTTGTATTACTTTTTGTCTACCCCCTCCCCAACTTGAACCTGCACACCTCCATCCCACGCCTGCTTAATTACAGAGGTATCAAAAAACCTGCTGTAGAAAGGCACCATCTTTTGACTTAGCTTTTCTGCCTTGCTTCATAGAACCCCCAGTAGTGTGCTCGCATGTAAGTACTACCTGATATTGTTTTTGTTTGTGATTCTTATTGCTATTTTTGTAAAGTTCATCCTAAGGGGATCCTGCAGTGCTGCTGTAACCACTCTGCCTCCCCCCTCCCCAAAAACTAACTTTAAACATGTATGTAACCTATTGTAAAATAAAAATATATCCTATGCCTACCACTGTTGTATATTAACCCTGCATGCATTCGCTAGCAGTCTACCATGGATTTTATCACCCTTTATGCTCCTAGGCTCTTTCCCCCTACTCTGAGTGCTCATATCTTACCATTGTACTTACTCAGGCCACCAGGTGGCATTGTTCAATCACTACCTATCTTTTAATACAAACCAAAAGTACTGTAACATCTATTAATTTATCACTGCCCTGTTTTAGCCCTATTAATACTTACTATATTCTACTAAACTACTACTGCTCTGTTTTCAGCTCCTATCCCTTGTCACCCCACTGCATCCTTCTAATTTCACACACACAGTGCCTTATGCCAGTGCCTCCTTACCTTACCTCTGAGCTAGTTCTAAGCTTCACTGATAACTTTATGCTAGCTTTCTTCCTTCTCCTTGGCTCTACCTACTCCGTTCACCCTGCAGGCTCACACCGCTCCCATACCCTGCCCCCAATTCCCACCCACCACACTTCTCCTACTTTTATTTCAACCACTCCCCCCCACACAAGACAACCGTCCAAAGCCTTCCCCTCTTTACCCCCCCTCCTTTCTCCCACAGTCAACCATCCAGTTAAAGCCTTCCCCTCTTTACCCCTCCTCCTTTCACCCACAGTAATTAAATACATCACTAATTAAATATATCACTCTTTCACTACCCCCTCTCACCCTATATCTCTTCTCTCCAACTACAAATCCTCCCATATTAAACTACATTTTTCTAACAATGCTTTCCTTACTGTTCCTAACACTCTGAACCTCATCTCCCTCCTACTACTCCTAACAACTTTATGCCATGGCACCTCCTATACCTCCAATCAGCTTCCACTCTCTACTCCTTACCATACTCCCACACAAAACCATCTCCTCCCCCACACAAATAATCATTTCTTTTCCATCTCCTCCTCTCTGTTTCAGCTCAACTCTCTGTATCTTTTTAATCCTAAAGTTATTTCCACTACTGTTAAGACATTTACTCTAGACCATCCAGAATACCCAAAATCCAAACCAAAACACACTAAAATAACTTCCTTCAATAATCTCATCTTAGCTGGAGACATTCACTCCAACTCTGGACCTAACCCAACCACAAATAACAATTACCCTCTCCCTTCCTCTAACCTTTCATCCCCCTACAATACTCAGATTTTTCACACTCAATGCCCAGTCTCTCTACAACAAAGCACATCAATTTCAAGCATGGCTAAGTCATAACCAACCTGAAAATGTAGCCATCTCTGAAACTTGGCTCAAAACCCACATCTCTGACTCTGAAATCCTACCCTCTAGATTTCACACTCTTGGATGTGACTGCCCAAAGAAAAAAAGTGGAGGCATTGCATTAATCTATTCCAATCTACTTACCTTAATTCCCTTACCAAACCCCATTCCTAAATTTGCCAATGCAAAACTAACAGTCGGTCTATTAAAAATTAATAATCATAAAAGCCTGTGTATCATTGCCTTTTATATCCCACTCGGAAATAACATCTCAACCCTTAAAGACATACTCCAATGGGCCTCAGCTGAAATTAACCTTGAAACTTACATACTAGGTGATGTAAACATTGACTGGAATAAAATCCCCTCCCTGTCCATTAACCTCTAACTTTACTCAAGTAACCCACTCCATCACCAGACCCAATGAAACAAATCCCCCAGGATCCACTCTTGATTGGATCTTAGTCACCCATCCAAATAAAATTACCACCTCTGCCACAATCCCTGACTCTATTAGTGACCACCTCCCAGCTTTCATTTACCATGAAACCACCTCCCATCCACACCAACATCAATATATTTATACCCACAACCTTAGTAAATTTGATCCCAAAACCTTCTCTAACAATCTCAAACAAATGAATTGGAACATTCTAAAAACCCTTCCACTCGATAAAGCCATAGACCACTTTAATTCTACTTTCCTAGACCCTCTAAATTCCCTAGCTCCACCAAGGAAAAGTGAATAAAAACTATAACTGCCCCTTGGCTAACCAAAGAAACAAAGCAAATTATGCATCAAAGAGACAAATCATGGAAGCTTTACCAAAAGAATATACTTCCCGAAACCCTTATCCAGTATACACAGCTCCGTAATTTTGCAAAAACCCAAATCTTCAAAGACAAAAATATCCTACTACACTAAGCTCCAGTCAAACCATCCCCAAAACCCTAGGCTTTTTTGGAACTCCATAAACTCACTCCTCAATGCAGGCTCCAAAAATAACCCCTGTCCGGACCCAAGTAAATCTGACCTCAAATTAGCCTCACTATTCAACACTTTCTTTATAGAGTCACTATCCGACCCTAACGAAAACTTTTCCCAACAACGACCCATCTCTTCTACATTCCACCTCATCTGAGTCCCCAAATAATTACCCCCCTATGTTTGAGCTTAAGCCTGTCTCCACTAGCTACATAAAGACTTCTGTCCAAACTTAAACCCTGCTCCAATGCTCCTGACAACATCCCCTCTTCCTTTCTCAAGCCTGATGTTGATAATATAGCTCTCCCAATTAGTATCCTAATTAATAGATCCATAAAGGAATCCTATGTCCCTAAACTCTGGCATTCCACTTTTATTCTTCATCTCCACACCTAGGCAAAACCACTAACATTTCATACGTACTACCCTATAGCCCGTCTCTCTTCAATTTCCAAAATCCTAGAAAAATGCATCCCCCTCCAACTTCTGCCTTTTCAGACTAAAAACCAACTTCTTACCCCTACCCAACATGGCTTCGGACCAGGACATAGCACCATAACAGCTCTACTCTCATTCTTAGAAACTGTCAATCAAGCCCGAGATCTCTCTAAAGCATTTGATACTGTTTCCCATAAGCAACTTCTAAGTCACCTCTGAAATGTAAATCTCTCGCAAAACACTCCTTTCTGGTTCTCAAGCTATCAGATAGATCTCAGACTGTGAAATGGAAAAAAGGCGCCTCACCTTTCTTACCCACCCCTACCGGAGTAACACAGAGGTCCATCCTCGGACCAGTGCTGTTTAATATCTTTGGCATTTGGAATAGCAGAGTGAAAGTTATTGATAAAGTCATCCAATATGCAGATGACTCTACACTTGTCTACTCTGCCTCTAACCTCCCTGAACTCCTATCTAAAACTCAGACTGCCTTCTCAACTACTGAGATCTGGATGCACAAAAATCACCTCTCTCTCAATGCTAACAAATCTAAAATACTACTATTCACAACCTCAAAATCTTTCTCTTTTGATAAAAATTCCTTCTATGTCCTTAGCCAAAGCAACTCTCTGATCGAAGTTGTTCCCGTTGCCAAACTACTCTGTGTAACTACAGATGAACACCTCAAGTTCGACATCCATATTCAGCAAAATATAAAGAAAACCCACCAAAAACTAGGTATGCAACACAAGAACAACCACTTCCTCTCTACTTCTACCAGGCATACTCTGGCCTCCTCTTACCTCCTTCCCTCCCTTCTGTACGGCGCCCCGCTACTAACCTATCCTCTTCCATCACTTCCAAACTTGAAAGCTGTTATAACAAAATTTATAAATTTGCCACCAAAGCCAAAAATTACACATCACTGTGTTACCCTCCAATCCCTCAACTGGTTAGAATTGAGAAATTACCTGGACTTCCTCCAGCTCACTACAGCACATAGACTAATATTTAATCCAACCAAATGCCCCGCTCTAACATCCTTCCCCCATACACCCCAAATAGAACTCTCAGATCTGATCAAAACTTAATTACTGTCCACAAACCTAAACTTTCTGCTGGACAACTTCTCTCCTTCAGTAAGAAATGGAACTCTCTCCCTTCCACACTATGGACAATGTCAAACACAAAACTTCAAAACTCAGCTTTGCACCTACCTCTCCTCCAAATGGAAATGTAACTGCATTCTCCCTACCTAGAACTCTTTAACAAAAGCTCCTGGGAGGGTATCCTCCTGAGTTCCTAAGCACCTTATAGCTGGCTATAACCTTCTATAGCTAATTCCCATACAATCTCTCACACACTGTAAATATTGTAAATAGCTTTTGACTTCAACTGTGTGAATTTGTTAAAATGTATCGGCACAATATTTTTCAACTATGGGCAATATTGTTCACACTTTGTATTATTTGATATGCATTTGTACTTTTATTTTTATTGGCCTGCTATCTTTTCTGTAATCTGTTTCATGGAGCTTTTCTCCCTGGGCTTCCACTGAAAATGGGCGCTCTGTGTCCAGTGGACTTCCCCGGTAATCAAACTGGAAATAATAAATAAATATCTAATGGACCCATGCAACCTGTAAATGGTCATCTCCCAAGCCCCTGCTTGTAAATGTTTCATCTCCCAAGCCCCTGCTTACACTTATCAAAGGTGTCAGAACTTGTCAGAGAATTGGGATGCATGGCTAGACTTTAAAAGGCCCTTGTAGTCATTAGCCTAGTAAACACCTATGAACCTATGGGCAATCTAATATTCCTTGGCTCCATTACTATAGTTGCTGAACTACAGAAAACACTATGGGTTTCTTTGTCCTGTGCACTCAACAACACACTCCTAATTAACCCCCTAAAAATCCAGTATCATGATGTTCACTGCTCTGACATACATCCAACCATCTTGAGTAGTGTCCACCACAAACAAGAATGTCAGTGTTCAAGAATGGAACTGCAAACTTAACATGTGGCATTTTACAATCTTCTTGGAAATTGTCAAGTGATGCAAAAAGGCACATATAGGTATTTTGGTTCCCTCTGATTCAGTACATTTCCTAAACTTTTAGCTAACATTTCTTTCAAACAAATGTTTGCACTGGGTATCAATGTTTCAATAAGTGGATGGATTTTCCAGTACTAGGTTTAGTTTCCATGGAAAAAGTAACTGTTGTTCCCCACTGGATACAGCCTTTTACTATGGATAATGCCAATCTTATTTTGTAATACAGTCTGTCAGACCAACATTACACTATGAAGTGTAACACTCTAGATAGTTCTTTTTATCTTTGAGTCATCCATGCTGTCATCTCAGCTTTTTTGAAAACTATTTTAAAGGAGTATTTATACACTTCTTCATTCATGTTATTTTCCCTATACTTGAATTAAGAGAGTAACATCAGTATTTCCACACAATTTGGATGATCAGTATATATTCTGGAAATTATAAGATGAATACATTATAATATATTTACTAATAAATGCTACTCTGATGGTGAGCAAACATTTATGCTCACCAAATAATGTTAACAATGACTTATGGCCTGACTCCAATGGTACTAATTATCTATTTATACCTACAAATACATACAAAAAAAAAGAATTAAAAAGGTATCCACAAACTAAGAAAGAAGTTCTAGTTTTATCTCTGGAGAGATAATTCATTAAATCATAGCGCTAATAGGGGTCTATATCATGCTGTCAAACCATTAAAAGGCTGAATGTCATATGGTCAACACCATATGATTGCACTTTTAAAAGTTCGAACATTTCACCAGAGATCTCCGTACAGGGCAGAATGGGAAGATTTCCCTTTTCAGCACTGTAGTGGGATCTCGGAGTTGGTATATTTAAAGACTGGGGGGGGCACAGCCCCCATGTGGGGGGTGCAGGGTGCTTGCACCCTTGCTTAAACCATTCAGGTAGGTTTTTTCTTTGGTTTATTTTTTTTATTACATTTTCGAACTTTTAAAAGTTCGATCATATGGTGTCGACCATGTAATGTTCAAACTTTTAAAAGTTTGATTATGTAATATAGATGCCGCTACACTAATAGTACTTAGTAATTTAAGTGACAGGATTCAAGTCATAATATACCAACACTTCTTCACACACTTTAATTATTCTATGCATTTATAAATGCATTCTGTTCCTGGTACTTCCAATGTCGTGGAATCTGTTCCTTCAACAACTTGTGTGGGGGTGGGGTGTGGGTGCTGAAGTACTTGGTCTATGAATTGCCAAACTCGCATGTATTTATTTAATGTATTTAAATAAATAGAAATGGAAAACTAAACCTTAAAATAAAATAAATCAACAAAAAATGGTTAAAAACATACAAAAGCTTTATAACATTCAGTAAGCACTTTCGTCTTTCATACAAGACTTCTTCAGACTGAATGCAAGCAGAAACTTTCCTTTATAAAACAGTTAAAAGATCACATGATCAATAAAATTAACATAATTAATGTCTAAGAGCTTTTCTCCTTAGATACACCTTAACATTCTCTTTGTCATTCAACCCAGATGGATGGAAAGCATCCAGTCTAAGCTGCCATAGTGCTATTGTTTGCATTCAGTCTGAAGAAGTTTTGTATGAAAGACGAAAGTGCTTACTGAATGTTATACTAATAATGTTTTTGTATGTTTTTTAGCCGTTTTTTGTTAATTATTTATTTAGTTGTATTTTTTTTTCTTTTACTGTCAGGCTGTACCCTAGAACTCTGAGCCACCACTGCACTTTAAATTACTGGACTGCTGGACCACTGCCCTCATAAATGAAGTAGAAAAAGTCCTGCTTTTATATTTATTTTTTTTATTATCTTTTGTCTTAAAAATAGTTGGATTTCCCACTTTAGAAAAGCTGAACTATTTTCTTTAAAGAAATTATATCCTTGTATAATTTTCCTCAGCTGAGCCATCTTGAAACAGTGCAACCTTATAAATCCTTATAGTGAATAAGGTGATTACTCATTTCAGGGAGTACAGGCGTGACCTTTCAATGGAGGCTAGAAGAAGCTATAAATAGCCCTTTTGATAAGGTCAGGCTACATCGTGTATGGTTCAAGCAGTTCAAGCAATATCAAGTGACCTTTGACAGAGGCAACAGTGAAAGAATGTGGGATGACTTGTGAATCTTAGAGAATTTTTTATTAAAGTTTTAACTTTTTTAAAATAAAAATACTTACCAGTTGGCAGCAGTATGCATAATTCTATCTGTGTGTGTGTGTGTGTAAAAGTAATATCAGTTTTATGTGTGGGCATACAGAATGTTGAGATGTACATCTTTAACTCTTCTAGCTAGAAGTAAATAAAAATATGAAGTAATTATCTTTCAAAAATAAGGCATAACAGCATCACTGAACATCTATACCCCTAAATCATCAGGTGGCCACTAAGCCCAGAGAATCCCTGACTGCCCAAGAGGAGTTTGACACTAGCTCACTGGAGTCTCAGTCCTCAGTCTCTGTCCTAGGCCTCCACTAGTCTAAAATGTATAGATCAGAGTTGTGTATAGGTTGTCAGTATTGCTTGTGAGGATCTGGAAGCAGTATGGTCATTATTTCCTCAACTTTTTTCACAACTCATCTACAGAAAGTTACTATAGCTTGTCTAGAAAGCATTACTGTGACATTTCTTTTCACTTTCCTCACAAGAAAACATCAATCATGGCTAACATTTGTGGGTATGGGTAAGGAGACATTCTTTGCATGTATGTGTAGCAGCAGCAGCATGTTAAAAACTAAAGAACAAATAATCACAGAAGTATATTTCATCAGTCTACCATCAGAAGTGTCTTATTTTTAGAGAAGAGGCAAGAAGACATGTTGTATATACATATGCCAGCAATAAACTGAAATCTATGCCATCATCTCACTCTAGCAGCAATGGGGCTCAAGGAAAGTGACTATCATTTGGGAGGGGTAGGGAGGCATGGACTTTCTCCAGGTACAATTTACAGATCTTCACAAGGATTTTACTTCTCATTTTATTGGTAACTGCCATTCAGTAAACTTTTACAGTTTGTATGCAACTTATTTCTTCCTTGAGAGAAAGGATAAGAATGAATTTCTTCCATTACTCATGATTTTTGGTCAGGCCATTACTGGATCAAAATTTGGAAAAAAGCTCTAAAATGCACCTTTGGGCCTGTACGTCATGGCTTCTAGAGGAACAAGCAACCTCCAGATGCTGGCTTAATTTATTTCCTCCACAATTATTACAAGCAGTCCTGGCCACTTCAGGTGTGTTGAAAGGATGGAAGAAAAAGATAAACTGTAAGATAAAGGGTAAACAAAGCAAGAAGATATGGAAAGGTAAGTATGGGAAAAAAACAAGGAGGACACAGGGAGAGAGTGCAGAGGGAAACCAGTCCAGGGCTCTATTCCACTGACGTCGGGCCATGTTGACCATAAGCACACACTTTAAGTGCATACATATGTAAATAGTTAAAGTTTCTAGAGTGAATAGATTACAGTATTTTGATTGCCAGGTTGGAGGTGAAAATCTAAGTTTAGTTTAGTTTTATTTGATTTTATGAGTAGTTTACAGTACCCCAGGCAGATTTCAGTTTTTGTAAAGCAATTGCTTAGGGTATCTTGGGGCTGTTTGATTCAATAGGCTGCACATATTAGTGCTGAGTCATCTGTATGTTGGATTACTTGTGATGGGTGAGTGGCTATATGCATTTTATTTATAAATATATAAAAGAGTAAATGTCCTAATACTGAAACTTGCAGAATATGTAATTTTATTTACTGTGATGTTGACAGTAAATCTTCCCAGCATACACACTGTGTTCCATAGCTAAATAAAAGCCTTTAATCTGGTGTTAACAATAAAAGAAAAATGGCCACCAAATGGGTCATAAAAAATCCTTATAAAATCTTGCACTTTGTATTTATATTGGGAAAAATATGATCCTATTTAAGTACAATAAGATACTGCTCAAAGACAGTATTGATGCTTCAGGCTTACTGTCTTTATTACCCATGCTAGTTATGGGAAAACTGCTTCTCTGAAATATTGTCAAGCACTGAAAGGAGCCTGTCACATCCATAAGACTTGCATGACTTTACGGATGAAACCACCAACTGTCACTGTAAAACGGTGACTAGGACCATAAATGATGACTGTTTATCAGTTTTGGAGCATCCGCTGAATAATGTTTCTTGAACCATAAGTGTGCTCACAGGACATTTTTTTGCAAAGTAAAAGAAATGTTTTTCTGAAGCTTTGCTTTAATTCTTTAAGGTGAGCAGTTGCCTCTACCCATAAAACCTTAGCTAATTGCAGCCACTCTCGTTGCATCTTACTGTTTCCAGATTCTGTGCATTAATAAAGTGTCACATATATTTAGAACCAGTAAATTATATCATCCCAAACTCTCTGTGTCTTAATGCAACATGAATAACCTCTGAATTCAAACTTCATATCTGAAAGTGACATCTGTAATGAGCTGGCTTTCAGCTAAACTAGTTCCCCTCAGCAAAAGTTTTATTCTGTGTCCTGGCCAAACTCCAATAAACCAAAGGCTGTCTGGTTGCCCTACACTGTGAGATCCTGCGTCAGTGAAATGTTAAAGTGCTTTCAGTTAAACTAGTGCATGTTAAGAGTTGTATTTAATCTGACCTCCAAGCTGAAGACATTTTGCTATAGCGTTTTACTGGAAGTGTGCACACTACTGGTCCCCGCCCCCATTGTTTTCGCTTTCTATTGTACTCCTAGGTCAATTACTTAAAACTTTCTTTCTCTTGGAAAAGGTTTACCTATGTACATGCAGCCTGTATTTGTATTATTTTTCTCTATAGAAGTAGTGGTCCTTTTCTCCTCACTGTACTAGATTAGTAGCATAGGATTTCTAGTTATGAGGAAGATACTGCAATACACTGAGCTGGAATTGATTGAGCTTGGTTTTCCTGAATGTTTTCTTGGAAGCTGGCCTGGTCCAGTTTTTCTGGCTCACAACATTGTATTACTTTGTTTCTATCCCATGCCCCATCTTGAGCCTGCACTCCTCCATCCCATTCCTGCTCCATTACAGAGGAACCAAAAAACCTGATGTAGAAAGGCATCATCTTTTGTCTTAGCTTTTCTGCCCTTGCTTCATACGAATCCCCAGTAGTGTGTTTACATGCAAGTACTACCTGGTATTGTTTTTGTTTGTGATTCTTATTGCTATTTTTGAGAATTTTCACACATGGTCTGTTTTTTTTTTTTTTGTCATGCATATTTTTAGTTGGTAAAAGCTCTATTAAATCACTTATTTTCTGGACCTATATTTCAAAAGTGGTTTTGTTTTTTTTTTTGTTTTACTCTACTTGCCCTGCATATGAGTGTTTTTGTTATGCCAGTATAGAATTATACTCGTAGCATATTGTGGCTTTAAATAACAGATACAATGCTGCTTTATTCATTAATGTGAATATTGTCACCTGCTATCTGTACTTTTAAATGAGTAAAACGTTTGGCAATTAGAGTAGAACTTACTGTAACCTCTGAGAGATGCAAGTGACTCTGTGTTTCTGTGTAATATCACTGTTGTTATTCCTGACTTTTAGTGGAGAATGCTAAATTGTGTGTAGTGTCTTAGTAGCTACTATTTTCTCTTCATAACCGTTATAACAATACATAATAGTGTAGCGTATTTTATAATAGCTTGGTATCAACTGCAGTTACCTTTTGTTTTTTGTTTTTTTTCCTCTGCTTTCCTTGCATTTTGTCTTGCGCATAGAATTGTGCTGTTTCTTACACAGTATGCTGCTCATCCCCTGCATCCTCTGTCTTAGATACTTGGTAATCAGAGTGTTTTAAAACTTCAGACACAATATTTACCTCCTTTTCCTTTTTATTTCCAGTCCCCTCAGCAAAAGTTTTATTCTGTGTCCTGGCCAACCTCCAATAAACCAAAGGCTGTCTGGTTGCCCTGCACTGTGAGACCCTTGGTCTATGGAACACTAAAGTGCTTTCAGCTAAACTAGTGTATGTTAGAGTTGTATTTAATCTGTCCTCTAAACTGAATATATTTTGCTATAACCTTATACTGTAAGTGTGGCACACTACCGCCCTCCCCCATTTTTTTCTCTTCCTATTGTACTCCTAGGAGAATTACTTAAAACTACTATATTCTCTTGGAAAAGGTTTACCTATGTACCAGCAGCCCATACTTGTATTGTTTTTTTCCCTATAGAAGTGGTCCCTTTCACCACACTGTACTAGATTAGTAGCACAAGATTTCTAGTTATTAGGAAGATACTGTGATACACTAACCTAGAATTGACTGAGCTTGGTTTTCCTGACTGTTTTTTGGAAGCTGGCCTGGTCCAGTTTTCCTGTCTCATCCCGCTCAGTTAGTCCTCTCTGCACTCTGGCTCACTCTATTCCCCTACCCTACCCCCAATTCCCAACTACACCTGACAATTTCCTTTATAGCTAAACCTGCTTTGCCCCACCTCTGCACTAGCCAAAAGACATCCCTCTCCTCTACTCATACCACACATCACCATTAACTGTAACACCCACCCCCACCCCTCTTGATCCTTACCTGCTTTTAACTCTTTCAGGCACTCACTTTAGAAAACTTCATCAGTTAATTCCTGATTTCTTCTACTAATCTTAAATGAATTGTTACCCTTTAATTATTTCTGAGCTGAAACTAAGTCATGGCTATACCTTTCAAAACTCTGTTTCTCTCCCTTCTATTTCTAATTCTTTTCTCAGCTCTAACCGCATACCATACACCTTAACTGCTCGCCACCCCAACTCCCACACTCTCTTACAAATAACTACTCCACCCCCTATTTCCCCATCTCTCTTTAACCATACCACTATGTATTTTCACAATTTCAAAGTACTGTACATACCAAATGTCCAAGCTTTCATCAAAACAAAAAATCAGTTCCTTTGTAAATATTTCTTCATACAAATACAAAGCACAATACTACTCTTATCTAGTGATTCACATCAACCCAGGCCCTTGCCAACAGCATTCTAGCCATACTTATACATCACCCCCCTTTCCAACTGCCTCATAAATAACTAATTATGATCACAAGCCTCCAAAAATCTTTTTTTTCCCAATGAATATACAAATCAGTGTCAATAAAAAGTACCGTCCTTCACGCCTCGATTTCTCAATATAACCCAGATATACTTGCTTTATCTGAGGTGACTAAGCCAAATAAAAATATTGGAAAAATACTTTGCAGTCATTTAGTTGCATACTCATGGAAATGAATTTTTATTTGCTTTTTGAATTCACCACTTTTGGTAGTGGAGTGAAGGGACTATGGAAGATTGTCCAAATATGCATGAATATGTACTTGTCAGGAAATTACCTAATGAATTTTTCTTCTCTCAATTAACCTATCTGCCCTGTATCTAACTAAGCTGTCTACATATATTACTCTCTCTGCAGTTAGTACCTATGCTATTAAATGCATCTTTGTTGTACTATGCCATAATGTTAGTCTGATTTTTTTTTTTTAGGCATTGCTGCATTCCTTGTAAATAACTTAATGCATTCTCAAAATACTCTCTATTTTTGTACTGTTAAGTATCTTACAACTTGAATTGTTTGTTTTTTCTTATTTTTTTACTTTCCTGGAGCTTTTTTCTTTAAGTCTTCGCTGAAAAAGGGATCTCTAGGCCCAGTTGGACTAACCCAGTTAACAAATGTAAAAATAAAATAAAATACTTTTAAAGAGTCTTCCTTTTCTGGCCTTCTCTTCTTTTCTTTTCCTGTTTTCTGTAACCCATTCAGTTATTATCTTCCAGATTGCCATCTTAAAGGTGTCGTACACAGCTGCAGGTGGTTTTGCTCAAATTATTTGCATAAGAAAATATGTAGCATAATGTCTGGAAAAAACTGCTTAAATTCAGGATTTCTATATGGAGAACAGCGTCATCCTTCACATACAGGAGTGAAATTCAGGATTTCTATATGGAGAACAGCGTCATCCTTCACATACATGAGTGAGCTTTTTGTCATGACTGTCACAGTATCCAGCACCAGTCCAGGATCAGCATAAATGACAGCATAAGTGTTTTTTTTTATAAGAAAATCTATCAAGAACAGATCAGATGCGATAATATAGTTAACGCTGGTAGAAGTCAGGATATTAGCCAGGGACAGTTAACCCATTCACTTAATATAAAGTATGAAAACTATCATTGTCTCCTGGTTTTTCCTGTCTTTCAGCATCTTGCTGTGTTAGATTTCCAAAGCTGTTGATCTACTGAAAAACAGATTTATAAATTACCAAACAGTGCTACCATTCAAGAACACTAGCAACAAATGTTTACTTGTTGCAATGCATGATTTGTTATAACAGCAGCTACCTTTTCAAAAGAAATGACAGCTAAAACAATGTAGGACCAATAACATAAAAATAAATAAGCTTATTACAAAAGATCTATCTCTTATATGTACATGTTTTTATTAGCAATAGAAGAAAAAGACCCCCACTAATAGTGACCTAGTGCATTCTTAAACCCATCTTAGTGAATGTATAGTATCAGCGATTTTTTTTATAGGGAAAAACACTAGTGGGACAGCTAATGACTGTAACAAACACTACACAATTAAAACTCAGCAAAGTGGGGGGGGGGTGCCTCCCACAACTCCCCTAACTAAATATACCAACTCCGAGATTGCAGTACAGTGGGGAAAGGGGCAAATTCCTGATGATGGTCAATTATTTCCTTTCCCTGCAAAAAATGTCTTGGAAAAATCATTCACTAAAATGAGTTTTCCCTTCAGTGGGTTTGATGAATAGTCATTTGCTGAACAGACTATTCGACAAAGTGATATAGACCCGGAGATTAGGGCACACTATTTGATAGTAGCACAGCTCTGCATAAGCATCCTTAACAACCCCAGACATGGGTTAGATTAAATATGAGAGAGGGTAAAGACATGTCCATTAACCCCAATGGACAAGCTAATGACTGCTGTGGGGTGAATTGGATGTCCCATTCCAGTGCACTAACCATCCTGTAACGAAGAAGTGTTTGCTTTGCTCATTATCGAGAAAACATTACATGATGCATACACACACATACATGCACACCAAGGTGTTGGTAGGGCAGATAGATCACAAGTGAATGACGTAAGGATCCTTATTCTGTAATTTAGGACATAGTAACAGACAAACTGTAAATAATCCACAAACTCACAAACCTCCAATACACAAAACTGGAACCCATGACTTAAAACGAGGGAACAACTTACTACAAAAAAACAACATTAAATTGGTGTTTCTGTCTAAGATGGAACGAAAACTTAAAGACAGAATATATGATCATCATTATGAAATCACCAAGAAAAAAACAACTAATGGCTTATTTCAGCACCTCTCAGAATGTGCTGAACATCATTTTAAATGTCTTGTGCTTGAATAGGTGGTCCCAAATAATAGAGAAGGAGCTTGGACATTAGTTTTACAAAAATGAGAACCATTTTGAGTATTACATTTTAATACTATAAATTGGATAAGACTAAATGATTTAGCATCTATAGGCTGCCTTTTAACTTTGAAATCACTGTTAAGGTAATATGTTATTTTATATGACATTTTACATTCATTTTATTAATGTGTGATGACTGGTGGATTTTGAACGTGTGATGGACTATTGCTAGTATTTAATTTCAAGTTTGAGCTGATGAAGTCTCACTTTGATTATAATAGAGACAAAAGTGTTTGTCCTTGAATAAAGTTGATTTTGGAATTAAGTTGTTCCCTTGTTTTAAGTCGTGGGTCCCAGTTTTGTGTATTGGAGACTGTAAATAATAAAGTAAATAAGTAGTAAATATGTGCCCCTGTTGTAGAAGGTAGTAGTCCACAAAATCACACAAATTGATAGGGCAAAAAACAGCTAGAAAAATGATAGACTGGACTATTGAGGATAAAAAAGAAATTATGTATCGATACTATTATGCAAGAAGCTCAGAATTTCCAAGCAGAAGATATACAACAAGATCAAGATAGAAATTAGTGGAAAGAAAAATACTTGCACAAGAAAAACTGCCAGAAGCTTTAAACAAAATTTGTATTAATACAACACATTTATGAAAAACATTATATAGACCAAGAAATCTTGGGTTGTTTTGAAGACTAAGGAAGTGTGAAATTATAAAGAACAAAATCTGACGATTTCTGAAAGTTATTAAAAAAGAAATATGGACATGGAAAAGAGAGAGAGCTGATATGGTGCAATATTTATGCAAAGGAGAAAGCCAAAATAATCAATACAAAAAAAGCAGCCCCAAAAATATAGAAGAGAAATATAGGCAAAGGCATCCAGATATGGAAAATTTTACAATACAAAAAATAAGATCACAAAGAGAGAATGTAAAACAGAAGATTAGTAAAGTAGAAGTTAAAATAGAAGTTGAAGTTATGGAATATCTGAGAAATGAAGGATTTAGTGTAGAAAGTTTAACACAGGTTATATCACAGAATGATGTAACAGCGAATCCCCAATTAATAAGTAAAAGGAGGAGCAGCAGATATCTGATGAAGAAATAGGGACAGAAGAAAGAGAAAGAGATTTAATCTGGTGCAATATTTATGCAAAGGAGAAAGCAAAACTAATCAATACAAAGAGAGTAGCACCAAATTATTTGAAGAGAAATACAGGCAAAAGAATCCAGATATGGAAAATTTAAAATACAAAAAATAAGAAAACAAAGAGGAAAACTATAAAAGAGGATTAGTAATGGAGGAGTTAAAGAAACAAAGTGAGGTTATGCATTACCTGCAAAGTAAAGGATTTATCATAGAAAAGATAACTTTGATAACATCACAGCAGGACAGAGCAATGGATTCCCAAATTATGGAGAAACCAGTGAAGCAGAAAACATCTGCTCAGTTGCCATACGAAAATACTTTTGTACTGGTTTCCTATGGAAGGCTCCAAAATTTAGTTGGAGTTGCACAGCAAGGGAAGGAACAGGAAACTGTGGCAACTCTGACACAATCAATGATGTGGAGCGAGTAGGCCAGTGAGCTTCCAGGAAGAACAAGAAGGATGCTTCGTGCTCATCAAACGATTTATAAAAATCATTGTATACCAAGACTATATATTCCCTGTTCCAAAGGAGATATATGCCTCACTGAAACTGTGGGACTGCATACATATCTGCTGACCTCAAGACCCAAACATAGTAAAAGTTTTGAAACTGGAGGAGAATAAGTCTAAGATGACTTTCCTGCTTACTTTAGCAGAAACATATCAGTGTCAAGCAAGAATAGAAATCAAACCAGAAGTAGATAAAAAACAGGCAGCAACTGAATGTGCCAAAAAGCAAAAGAAAGAATATAAGGTGAAGGATCAGATGAGAAGACAAGAAATGTGGAAAATACATAAATACAATTACAAGTATAGAAAACTGTTGGAACAACCTCATGTTGATCAGGATCAAACCCAGGAATGGTTAAGGAGAGGTGAATTTAAACCAAAAGAAGAAAAGTTAATATTGGCGGCCCAAGAGAGGGGACTATGTGCATGCTGGTTTACAAAGTCCTTTGAACATGTGGGAAAAACAGACAAATGTAGGTTTTGTAAAACAGAATTGTAAGCAGTTGCACATCTTGCTGCTGGTTGAGGCAGAAGGACTATATACTGAAAGGCATAATAATGTAGCAAGACTGTTGCATTAAGGATTGTGCAAACATATAATATCGAAGTAGCTGGAAAACACTAGAATCATGAGTCACAAAGAATTATAGAAAATGAAGTTTATATCACATGGGATCACCCATTACCAACAGTTTAAAAAATAGATGTGAGAAAATCAGATATAGCAGTCCATGAAATTAAGACAATAGTAGCATTGATCACTGAAATTGCTACATCGAGTGAATGAAGTGTCTTGCATACAGAGAGACACAAAGTCATAAAATACCAGGATTTGCAGGCAGAAATGAGAGCAATGTGGAAAGAGGATACCCAGACAATTCCAATAGTTGTAGGAGCAATAGGTCTTATAAAAAAGAATGTAGAATCGTAATTAGATATGATACTGATACATGCAACTCCATGTGAATTGCAGGAGTCATTACTGGGCACATTGTGGGGGCTGTGAAGAGCACTTCTAGCTGATATCAAAGACTGAAACAATATTAATTTCATGAACTTTAATCATATGTTAACTTAGGAATGGGGTCCATTCCCATCATGGTATTAGAAACCCAAAAGATTTGGAGAAATTAAAAAAGTTTTTAAATAAGGTAAGTTTCTCTCCCCAACCCATTAGCAAGTTATGCTTAAATTAGAAAAAATGTTGGAGACAGGTAACCTGCTTGGGAGTTAGGTAGCCCACACATTTGAGTGCTGAACTATGCTGGTAGCCTTCTGATGCTTATAAAAACTGTTGTGTACTCAGTGCAGCCACGCTGAAGGAATGTGTTATTTATAGTTTTCTTAGTTCTTTACCTGCACACACTGCATGTATATTAGTGTGGATTGTGTTATTTATAGTTTTCTTAGTTCTTTGTTCTTTACCTGCACACACTGCATGCATATCAGTGTGGTAGCCATTTTAAATGATGTTGGACTTCACTTATGCCATAAGTCACTACATCTGTACTACGGAAGTTCAATCATTTAAATTTCTGCATTTCAGAGGCAAATATGGGCAGGGTGTTTCAGTGCTACATGTTTCTATATTGTTAGTGATGCATGATGGGGCAAAGGTTAGACCACTATATTGTGGATGGTTACACCATAAAAATAGTAGTATTCTAAAAGATAAAAATGGGAAAAAAGAGTACTAACTGCTGATCTGGTCATTTGGTAGGGATTCTAGAAATGGAGGTGAAGATGTAGAATGCAAAATTTTAATGTCAGTTGGTAATAAATCTGAAGAAATATTATCTTTATACTGAAAATGCACTTTGCAGATAACAGCAATAATATGACTGAATCACACAGTGTAAGCACAGGTATTTCATGCCAAGTGTAAACTGACAATATAAACAGGGTCAAAGAACAGACAGGATAGCCCACTTCATTAATAAAGCATTGTTTTGGGATTCATAAAGTTACTTCCCAATTGATAAATCTGGCATTCAGGTATTATGGTGTAATATCAAACAGGAGGATCAAATTGGCAATAGGACAAGTAGTTTATGATGAGACAACAATCCCCAAATATCATGCATATGTAGAAGGACACCATTATTATTTAAGTAGAATGCCCTATACAACTGATTAGAAGACCGAGGGTGGGATGTTTCAGGGAGTCACAACCTGTGATATTTTGCCACCTTGTCTCCCGCACCACAGTCCTTTCAACATTTCATCCTATTTGAGTATTATCTCTTTTGTTAGGAGACTGCACCCCGCCCCCGACGAAAGAGATGGCAGACAGAAAGAAAGCAGATGTGGAAATAGATTCAGAGAACATGGTGTTATTAGGTTTGTGAAATGTTGCTTCTTAGGGGTGGAGCCTAGACACCTAAATGAAAGCAGCACATTTTCAGTGCTCTACAATTATTTTAAAATAAACACAGATTATTATCAAGGAAATAAATCTACATAAATTACTTTAAGAATGTTTGGACTTGAATATTTCTGAATATTGTGAGATTTCTTCAACCTTTTCTTGTCAAAACATATCAGATACTTTGGGTTGCCCATTTCTTCACTCAACCAAAAAGCATTCTCATATACACTCTTCACTAAAATAAAACTTGCAACTAGTTTCTTCTACACTAGAGTTATCTTTGAAAATAGATGGCTTTCAGGAGAATCTAGAGAATTTGAACAGTTTGAAGCAAATAGAAATCTTCAAAAAATGATTAAACACCAAATTAAAATCCCTGACATAGAAACTGCTATAAATAATGGAAGTCTCAAGGAAGAAGAAACTTAAATATAATTTTGGATAAAACAAAATAATTGGCTACTAAAGTAAATAGATGACTTCAAAAAAGAGAATGGTGATATAATATAATAATCTTTGATTTACCTGAAAACAGCAGAAAGTGAAGATGCAGTAACTTTAACATCCTGAATCCCAGTTAAATCTACAAGAAGGGTTCTCTTATCAAAAGAGCACATAGAGCTGTAGGTAAACCTATGCCCTCTTCCTCATTTTCTCCAAGATCCATACTAATAAAATTGCTTTCATTTATAGATAAAGAACTAATACTTAAAACAGCATGGAAAAAGGCCCCACTGAAATAGACAACATAATGTAAGATTACACAATGATTACTGAGCCAAAACTACTGAAATGACCAAAACATGCTAGCCACTAATTAAAAATTGAAAACAAAATGGCCTCAAATTACAGATAATCTTCCCAACAAAAAAATTCTTCTATCCAATGGCATCAGAATATTTAACAACCTCAAAGAACTTTATGCCTTTATATATAAAAAATAAAATATAAATAAAAACAAAATTCTCCTACCTACTACTGAAAAGATCCTCTGAGAAGACTTCTGGACTCTTTTGAAGAAAAAACAGCAGCAAGTTCCACTCCAACCTCTTCAAAGAACTCAAACTTAACTGAACTGAAATATTCTAATCTACTTATCTGTCTTATTACAATAACTAGTGTTAAGATATAATTGTACATATAATATGCCTTATATAGATTGGTTCATAGATTAGTACTAAGCTAACTGCCCTTGTGAGCCATTTTCAGCTTATCCAATTATCCCTTGTGAGACTCAAACCCTGCACCTTGTGTTTGTAAGGCAAACACCTTAACCATTAGGCCACCCTCCCTTTAAGGCTTGTCTTTCCAGTGCTTTTAACTTAAGCAAACATTCATTGAGTCCAGGCCAATTACTGGCCTTCAAACTCACCTGCCAATATAATTCATGTTTTTCAAGTAATAAGGTCTATAGACTTTCATTATCATCAGAAGGCATTAGTCCCAAAATGCAAAATTTGAATGTATGTTATGGATAACATTTTATGTATTTGCAGAGGGGATTAGTCTCTCTACTCATTTTGATTTCATATAAATGTTCATATATTCTGTTCCTCAGTCTCCTCTCCATGTTTTGTACGTAGAAACAGTGGCAAAACATACATAGTGCACAACACACCATCTTTGATGTACAATAATTAAATTTGTTTTTTATAGTGACCACATGGTTGTTCAATGTAATTTCATGGCACACCAGAATATTGGGGCAGTAGGTACAACAACCACACTTTTCATCCCCATAAACTCAATGTTTTGTCTACATTGGTGTTTGGACCATCTATGTTTTAATACTGTTTTCAAATTTCTACCCCTTTTGAACATCACTCATGGACCCACTCCCACATAATCACGAATGATATTCTCTAGTTGGAGAAGACACTCTATTTCCCAGGATAGATTTCACAGAGAGAACTTCAACCGAATAATTTGTAATAAAAGAATTCCTGAAGGTTTCTGTGATGTCTTAGACATGGGTGGCATTGCTATTATACCCCACCATTTAGGGCTTCCTCACTTCCAATATTAGTCACACAAGGGCCTTCCAAAATTGGCTCAAAATGATAAAGACTCGCATTTGTTAATCACCTCTAACATCAAGTTGTCTACAAATTTGGTAGGACAGCCACATTTTGAAAACATGTTTTTCATCAATTTGCACTCATTCCAGAAGGCAGCATCTTCCATGGTCACTGGGCCTGCCATCACAAACTGACCCTTGAGCTAGATTTCTACATGAACCTCCTTTAAGACCTACTATAAACACTGGAAAATCAAAAATAAACCCCCTTGCTAAGTTTGTGGTTGTTACTCTTAAAAGTTGTATGAAGTTGTTTAAACATTTGTGTATTGACTCTTGGGACTTTCTGAATAAGATTAATGATTTGAATTTTACTGAGGACATTATACTCCACGATGTTGGCATGGAATGGTTTCATAAATTTTTAATAGATATGAAACAGTTTAATAGTGAGAATATTAATATGTTATGTGACTTTATGGAGACTATTTTAAGTAATAACTAGATTTACTTTGATGGGCAATATTTTTTGCAGAGGCAAGGAATAACAATGAGGGCCACTTGTGCCCCCATATTTGCCAACATTATCATGTTACAGTAGGAAAAGAAATTTATTTTTCAATTTGTCCAGAGCTTTGGAATGTATACGTCCATTATCTAGACAATATCCATGGTGGTGCAGCGGTAGCATTGTTGCCTCACAGCAAGAGGTTCTCCCGTTCAATTCCCGGCTGAAGTGCAGGGAGTGCCTTCTGTGTGGAGTCTGCATGTCCTCCCCGCGGTTGTGTGGGTGTTCAAAAGAATGCGTAAATGGGCGTGCCTTCATTGGAGGTTGACTGCCGAGCTGGCACCTCAGCGTTTGTGAAAATCAACTGCCAATCATTAGTTCCACTGTGGCGACCCCTAACCAGAAAAAGCCGAAAGACAACAACAACAACATCTTTATGGTGTGGAACAAAAGTATTACTGACATAGTTAATTTTGTTGAACATCTCAGTCTTACAACATCCTAAAATGTTATCCTTCTTTAAACTGATGTAAAACTACAATGATTCAAGAATCAACTATTTACATGTAGAAATAAAGACTATGTCAACAAAAAATTAGTGGGTAGCATCTACAGGAAGGCTACATATTCAAGCAGCCTGCTTCATTATTCCAGTTCCCATGTGGAATATCAAAACATGGGAATAGTTAAAGGGTAATTTATTAGGCTTATGAGAATGGTATCTGATGGCACAGAGTTACTTTAATGGTATGAAATTTTAGAGAATATGTTTTATTCAAGAGGTTATCCTAAAATGGTAGTGGAAAATATTAAGGAAGAGGTTATTTTAAAGAGGAAGCAATGGATTTATATGCCTCTCTTGAGAGTAGATACTAATGGAGGGAATAATATAATTTCTAAAAAGGACTATATTCACTCACAACAAGGTTTAGCGCTGATCACGAATATATATTTGAAGTACTCAATAAGAACTGGTGTTTTTTGCTTGTTTTATGAATTTAATGGTAATAAACCTCACATTGTTTTTAAAAGAGGTAAAATCTTTAAAAATTATTTAGAAGGTAACAATGAAAGACCTGTCAATAGCTTGCAGAATGTGAAAAAAGCAGGTATATATAAGTGTGGGTGTTGCAAGCAATGCAAATATATTTTTAACAAAAAATATTTTAAAACAATTGTATAATTAATAAAAAAAATAGGTATTGTAAAGGGGCAATGTATTCGATTAGCTAGAATAGTTTCAGAAGATAAACAATATCTATTAGTGTCACACGTTGGTGGATATGTTTGTTGCTCAAGATTACCCCACAGATTTGGTCTCTGAAGTCCAAGCTAGTATAATCCAAAAAAGGAAGGAGAGTATTATTTTACCCTTGCTTAAAACCTCCTTTAATGCTGTTAAGGAACTTATTGTTGATTCTGAAAAGGTAGAGAAAAATCATTTTAGCCTTTATTACTGAATATTCTGATGACTTCAGAGGTATAAATGAGATGTAAGGTAAGAACTGGTCCATTTTCTCAGTTTTTGACAATTTGACCAATAAGGTAGGGGAAAAACCACTGATGGTTTACCTTAAGGACAAATCTATTAAAAATTTGTTGGAATGTGACATTTTTACAAGTGTTATTACTAGTCACAATAAAAGCGGCACAGTTAAATGTGGCTTTTGTAGCCAATGCAAACATATTTTAGTGGCTACTTCTGTTGTTTTGTTGTTAAAGTGACGATCAAAGCCACTTTTTATTGTAATTGCAATAGCCAAGGCGTTATTTACCTTGCACTGTGCCAGAAATGTGACAGAATCTATGTAGGTTAAACCCAAAGAAGGCTAAAAGAATGATTCTATGAACAAGACTTAGATATAAGGAGGAAAAAATTTAAAAAAATCCTTAGCTAAGCATGTGCACAGTTTTCTGACCATTACCTCTTTGTTTTTTGGTCTAGATCACATAGCAAAGAATCCAAGGGCAGGCCATGAAAGGGTCTCATTGAAGAGCATGAGTTGCATTGGCAACTCAAATTGAGCACCACAGCCACTCCCAGTCTAAATAACCATATTTCTTTCAGGAGCATTTTAAAAGATTAAAATCTTACAATTTATAATATGTTATCTATGAGGTTTCTTTCATGTGATGGGGCATTATTCAAGTTTGAGTATAATATCATTGCATTATTTACATTCAGTTTATTATTTCTTTTAATGTACAGAGATTTTAATAGTATTTTATATTTATTGGATGGTGAAGAGCATGTGACATCTTTGCAGGGGTACTTAAACTTTGTATTTTGTATAGGTCTTTGATTCTGACGAAGTCTGTAGTATATCGGACAAAAGTGCTTAATCGCATTTTTAACTTGTGTGCATGTATTAAGAAGTTTGTTACAATATCTCTTGGAGTTGCTACACTCTCATTTGTTTTAAACTACAATGTCTGCAGTCTGCGACCTGGCTCTTTGTCCCACTCTGCATACAAACTGAGCCCATTTTCAGCAGAGACCCAGGGAGAAACACTCCAGATGCATGCCATTTTAGAATGTGGGAGGAAGCCAGAGCACCCGGAGGAAAACTCACACAAATGCAGGAAGGACATGCAAACTCCACACAGAAGACATCCCAGCTGAGAATCAAACCAGACAACCTCTTGCTGTGAGGCAACATGTCTAACCACTGCACTACTGTGCCGTCCCAGGTTCATAGGAGGTTACTAGGCTAGTGGCCCTAGAACCCTTACAAGCCTAGCCATGTTATTATTGAGTTGCCTCAACTGTATTTTCTAAGATGGATACAACTTACACAGTGTGTCTATGACAACCACTGACTACCTCTTTCCAAGAGGGACAAAGGTGTCACCCCCAGGGGGAATTTGTGGTCTCCTAGCTATTTGTCCAGGGTGTGCTTGAATAGAGTTTGGAAATTTATTCCAGGATAGCAGCAATCGCTGGGAGATGCATCTTTCACTCGAGCATGGTTCACACTTATATAAATTACCAATAAACTAAAGTAAATGGTCTTCAGTAACAGAATTAAGCTTTTACATCTTGCTTTTGCCCAGAAACATACACAAAAACAGTCCCAAGTGCATAACTTGACCTCTCCGATCCACCTCCAGATGTCTACAGCATATCAACAAAGGTATAATAAAAGCTGGTAACAGCACCATGCATACTTCTAGCTAATGAATGAAAATCAGTTCTAACTACAATAAGAGAAATCAATTTGTACATCTTTAAAGGATCATAGGAAGTTACTAGGCTACTGACCCTCAGGCCCTTACAAGCCTAGCCAAGAATTTATTCCATGTTCCAACAAGTCAGCACCCTATGCCACTGTCCAGCAGGGACACAGGTGGAATCCCAGAGGTGCATTTTCTGTCCCCCATCCAGTTATCCAAGTTGCTCTTAAAAACAGTTAATGAGGTATTCTGCTTGATGTGGAGAGGGAGTCTATTCCACAACCTATGAACCTATGAAGAGGGGGGAGTCACTGGGGCACAAAACTGCCCTGCCAACAAGTCCTATTGATGTCACAGACCAGGTTGGAGGTCACACATGCAGGTTACTTGAGTAGAGCTTGACTTGTGGATATTCAGGTGTCCCATCAAGGCAGGGTCTCAGATTGCTTGGTATGCTAGACAGAGGTCACCTCTGAGGAGCATGTTGAAGACTAAGTAGAGGGACAGGGCCTTTAGCCTGTGTAGGGTAGATGTTTGAGGCCATGGATCTTCCTGGTGAGGAACCTCTGTGGTCTCTCCAGCTGCTGCATGCGCTTTGTGAGGTATATGCCAAAAGGGGCATTGTACTTAATAATGGGTCTTATAAGGGAAGAATACAGGGATGTTTTGACCACCTTGTCCCTGGATGAGATACCCTTACTAATGAGGTGGGCCATGTAGAAAGCTTTCTGTACAATGGAGGCAATATGGTGGTCAAAAGTCAGTTTGGTATCAACCTAGGTGCCCAAGTCCCTCACGACTGATTGTGTGCTTAGGACCTTATTATCAATGTGATAATTTGTGGAGATGTCACTCTCCCCAAAGGGGATGATGCATATTTTGGCATTTTTTGGCATTCAGTTTGAGACCATGTTTCTAGCACCAGTCATTTGTTTGGGTGAGACCCTCTTTGAGGATGTCCACATCACTAGGGGAATTGATGACAGCACCCAGCTTAAAGTCATCTGAAAACTTGGCCAGCCATAGCCCACTGGTTTTGGCCTGCACCTCAGAAAAGCATATTCCAAACAGCAGAGACCCCAAGACCAATCCCTGGGCTATACAGCCCATTACGGGTCTAATACTTGAGGTAGCTTCCCCTATTTTGACAAGCTGGGTTCTATCAGTGAGCCAATTTGCTACCCATTTGGTAACATATGGATTGATGCCTAATTGAGAGAGTTCATCTATTGTACCATAGTGGGGAATAGTATCAAAGCCTTTGGCCAGGTCAAGGTAGGTGGTGTGCACCGTCTTCCCCTCATCCATGGCCTTGGTGACTGTCTCAAAGAAATCAACCAAATTTAACAGGCATGACCTGCCCTTGACAAAACCACTCTGTGTGGGATTGAGTGTCTGGAGGTTGCCAATGTCCTTGTTGAAGAGGTCCATGTTAATCCGCTCCATGGCCTTGCAGATCAGGCTAGTTAGGCTGATCGGTCTATAATTTCCTGGCTTGGTGGAGACACCACCTTTGTGCAAAGGGACGACATTGGCTGTCCTCCACTTAGTTGGGATGAAGCCAGTACTCAGGCTGTGGTTGAATAGGGTGCCTAATGGTGGTGCAAGTTCCTGCCTGAGTTCATGTAGGATGCAGCCTGGGAAGTTATCGGGTCCCATGGAGGCTGTATTTTTTGCCTTTGACAGGGCAGTGATGGCTTGCTCCCTAGAGATAAGGGGAGGAGGGGCAGGTACTGGGGATGTCCTGTTTTACTGATGGGTGGGACAGAGGGGTGAAGTTTTCACTGAACCTGTCTGCCAGCGGTTTGGGTATATCTACAGTTTTTGTGTATGTAGTGTCCTTGACCACCAGTTCTGAGCAGAAAAGGGTGCTTCCCTTGAGTTTGCAAACATATGTGAAGAAGGCCTTATGATTGTCTTTAGTAGATGTGGTCAGTTTGGACTCGAAGTTTGCTCTGAAGGATTTCACTAGTGCTCTTATTTGCTTGTTCAGGCTAAGGAGAGATTGCTTCCAATTAGGCACCTGCTCCTTCTTGGTCCTGGACAGCAATGTTTTCCTTTTATTATAGAGTTTATTAATTGCAGATGTCCACTAGACAGGTTCACTCTTCCTTGATGAGGAGGTTTTCATCCTGTTGTGTATTCCTGATTGCATGCAGCTATATAAATTCTCATATAGTACTTTGGTGTAAGTTTGGACATACGTGCCAATTCCTATGGAGGGGCTGTGAAGCTGTTTATACCTTTCCTGATCTGGTTGTAATCAGCTTTGGAAAAGTTTTTTTTGTTTGACCCTAGCTGGGGGGGGGGGGGGGGGGCAGGGGAGATGGTGACTTTGAAAGTCACCACTTTGTGGGTGGATCTTACCAGGGATGAAGACAATGTTGGGGTGCTGCAGTGGTTACTCATGCTGGTTAATACCAAGTCCAAGATATTTTCACCTCTTGTGGGTGTGTTGATCAATTGGTCCAAGGCATTTGCATTGACAAAATCAAGGAATCCCTGGGCATTTGTGTTTTGGCATGAGTAACTATCCAACCATAGACTAGAAAAAATAGTCACCCAGGGTCAGGATAAAGGGTTGAATCTTGACAGATTCGAAGAGGTCCGGATAGGTGGAGTGGGCAAAGTTGGAGGCCTATAGCTAGCTATGATTTAAATAGGGGTCTTGTCAATTGTTAACTGCACCTGGAGTGTCTCCTGTGTGTCATACTGTTTTACTAGCCTGGAGATGTGTATGTCTTCTATATATATTGCAACTCCACCTCCTTTTGCTTTGCTGCTCACGGTTTGGGGTCTGAATGTATGATAGAATGAATAACCTGATATGGCCAGGGTGCTCTCCACAGCTTTGAACCAGATTTCTGTGACTGCACAAATGTTAGCATCTTCCAGGGTTAAGAATGCTTGCAAAACGTGCAGTTTCATGTTTAGACTCCTAGCATTTAGCAGCATTACCTTTAATTTACGTTTTGATGAAATTCTCATGTTGGTAGTTTTGACCTCATGGCATTGCCTAAAAAAGGCACTATGGGGGAGGCAAAAGTCTTTGCCAGGCATCTGAGGCCCAAGAGAGACATATGCAGGCCATCTCTGGTACAGCATCATAGTTTGTGAATCATGTCATCCCAAGCTGTCAGGTACTGGATCCCCCTGGAATGACACCAGAAACTAAGCCAATTGTTAAATGTCAATCATTTTCTGTTTGCATTGAGTCATCATTATGGGTGATGGTAGAATGCTGCTTAAGGCTAGGAACATACCTGCCTGGGACACATTCAGCGAGCTCGAGCATATCTCTCTTCATATAGTCCAGGGAGGTATGTCTCAAATCCTACGTTTGACAGAGTCTTAACAGTAACCGTTGACAGACTTGAGTGCATAGGTGATATGGTGGATTCTGGCACCCGACAAATTAACCGTGACTTTCAACATATCCAGCCTGGTGAGAGGCACATCTGTGTGCCTCACAATATAGTCTTCTATGACTAATATATTGGGTTTATGTTTAGACCTTAGTGACTGTGAGAGACAGGTGTGTGGACTGTGTGTGGTGTGGTAGGCAGTGGAGTTCATGTGTATTTTTGCCTCGGAGGTCTCTTTTGTTTAGGTATCTTTTTGTTGAGGATCTCTGCATATGTGGGGGTGTGTTGTGTATGTGTGGGTGGTGCTTGAGATGTGGCATTCAGGTTGGCAACCTTAGTGCCAGATATACTGGCTTGTGGGGGAGAGAGCAAAGACACGAGGTCTTGATGTAAATGCATCTCATAAATTGTGTTCCTAGGTGGTAGTGGTAGTAGTAGAGGGTTGTCAGTGTACAGGAGACAGTTGCTACACTGTCTCGGGATGTCCATATCAACCAGACTCCTTCAATTTCTGAAAAATATGGATGGACAATTTCCTACATTTTCTCCTACCAGAGAAGCCAGAGAGAGCTAAGAGGGTAAAGGGTAGAAGGTCTAAGATAAGCACTACTAGGTGATCACACAAATGCTACTAAGGGAAAACTAGTAGCTGGAATACCTCACAAAGAGATAAAAACCATGTAGCTAAAGCTCTAGTGCAGCAAACCTGTGTCTGGACTATGCTACTCAATTTAAGGTTAATAGCACAGTAAAAAAAACACACAAAGAAGCACAGATTAACCTCTTACTGACAAAAGAACAGAACTCACAGTATGAAAAAAATACAGTTGAACAGTAATGAAATGCAGTAAAATGCAGTTAAACAGTAATGGATTGCAGTGGATAGCAATGAAATATAGTTAATCAGTAACGACTTTAGAGTGGTGACAAGTGGAGTACCACAGGGTTCAGTCCTGGGTCCTCTCCTGTTTGGTATCTACTTCTCTGAAGTACAGGCTAACGAAGTTCACAGATGACTGCAAACTAGGAGCCATAATCGAAACTCCTAACGATGTGGACATCCTACAAAAGGGCCTTACTGAGACAGATAACTGGTGTCAAAGCCATGGCCTCAAGTTCAATGCCAAAAAGTGCACTGTCATCCCCTTTGGTAAAAACTCTGTACCCATGAACTACAACATAGGTTATAGTATACTTAACACCGAAAGTGTGATAAGAGACCTTGGGACACAGGTGGACAGCAGTCTCTCCTTTGATAATCACATCGCCACAGTAATCAGGAAATCCTTCTACATGGCACACCTCATCACAAAAGGTTTCTCACTTTTGGTATGTACCTCACAAGACATCTACAACAACTGGAAAGGCCACAGAAATACCTCACAAAGAGGATTCTGGCCTCAAACAGATGCCCTCATGAACCGTCTCAAAAAACTCCAGCTTTACTCCATCGCATATCACCTACTCAGAGGTGATCTCTGCCTAACATACAAAGCTATGTCAAACCCAGAGCTGTTAGACATGCTACACCTAAAGAAATCCCAATCCCTCCGAGATACATGCTCTAGGGACCTAAACCTTGTCACCACAATAAACAGAACATGCTGGAGGGATAAATTCCTGTCCCAGAGACTTCCCATACTCTGGAATAAACTATCTATCTATATCAAACAAAGCTCCTCATTAACACTCGTCAAGAAAAATCTTGATTGGATGGGAAATAGGAAATTTACCCCGGGGATCACCTCTGTGGCACTGCTCTACAGTGGCACAGGAAAATAATTTTCTTGGGTGGCAAAAGCCAGGGTACCTTTTTGGCTGGGCTTGTATAGGCCCCAGGGCCAATAGCCTAGTACCTACCTATGAAAACAGTAGCTCACAATCACAACAGTAAAAGGCAGCTCAAATAAAGCAGCAATTCAGTAGAATACTGTTATTGAGTTAATAAGGCTACTGACAAGCAGTAATAAATGTGGCAAACTAAATGCAGTTGAACTCCTAAGCACGAGCAGCAAAATGAAGTAGGAAGAGGCACAGTTCTTTTTTAGTAGAAAGTGAGGAAATAGAAGATAATTCAAGGTTGAGAAGATAAAGGGGTGGGCCTTCACAACTTATCTCACTGTACACAGTAAAATGAGCTGAAGTAATGGGACTGGGGGGAGTGTCCAATATCAAATTTATACTAGAGGTGGGTAACTCAAAGCCACCAAGCTTTAATACCACACCACCACTTGTGTGGGTGGGTGGGATACTACACAAGATCAGAACAGAGGTAAGGACTGAATTCATTAAGTCTATAAAACAGTCGCACAGTTTAAACAGATATGCAGCAAATGCTTTTAGTACATCAGAAGTACAGAAAACAGTTGAAAATAAGCACTTATCTTTTCCAAGCTCACAGCAGATCAATGGCAGAAGGCCTATCTCACTGCAGCTTTGAGCAAACAAGAAACACTTCAAAGTCCACATAACATTCACAATTGCCTGCTCTAAATGTGGTATTATCAAACACGGTATTACCATCTATAAATCCTAGTAGATTGTATGCTAGTATTAACAAACCCTAATGGCGAATTACAACAGGCTCATAGGAGGTTACTAAGCTACTGGCCCTAAGGCCTTTATATGCCTAGCCATGTTATACCCTTGTTCACTTATTGACCAAGTTGTATGGTCTATATTTGCAGCACAAGTCTATGATCAGCACCAACTGCCCTTATCTAAGAGGGACATAGGTGACACCCCTAGGGTAAATTTACAGTCTCCCATCCATATGTCAAAGTTACGCTTAAATAGGGTCATTAAGGAGCTCTGTTTTATGTGAGTTTGTTTCAGAGAAGTGGCAGTCTCTGGGAGGGATATCTGTCTCTCCAGCATGTCCTGTTAATGTCGCAGGCTAGGTTAAGATCCCTAGAGTGAGTCAGTCTTGTCCCATTTTACTTGTGGATGTACAGCATTTCCATTAGGCAGGGTCAGAGACTGCTCTGTAGGCTAGGCACAAGTTGCCTCTTAGCAGCCTATAAGATACAGAGTACAGTGACAGGGCTTTCAGTCTGTCCATGTAGGTCCTGTGTTGAAGGCCCTGAATTTTCTTTGTGAGAAATCTCTGAGGTCTCTCCAGTTGTTGCAGGTGTCTGGTGAGCTACATAAAGAATGGAGCACTGTAATCTATTAGTGGTCTGATGAGAGATGAGTACAGGGGAGTTATAACATCCTAACCTCTGGATGTGATGCCCTTACTTATGAGATGTGCAATGTAGAAGGACTTCCTTACCACTGTGGACACATGGTGATCTAAGTTAAGGCTGCTATCAACCTGCATTCCCAAATCTCTCACCACAGTGTTTGAGCTAAGGGGGATACTGTTAATACTGTAATTTGCAAGGATGACTACCCCTTTGCCAAAATGGATGATAAGCTAAATGCAAAAATGCATTAAGTCCATGGCTTTGGCACCAATCATTTGTCTGTGAAAGCCCTTTTTGTAGTATGTCAACATCATTGGGGGACTCTGACTGCACCCAGTTTGCAGTCATCGGCAAACTTGGTAAGCCACAGGCCATCTATTTTCACCTGGACTTCTGAGAAATAGATTCCAAACAGCAGAGGACCCAGCACAGATTCTTGTGGTACACCACTGGTAAATGGTCTGCTGGTAGAGGTGGAATCCTAAACTTTGACTGTATGCATTCTGTCGGTGAGCGAGTTGGCTACCCATCTAGTGATATATGGGTTAACTCCCAGATGGGTCAGCTTCTCTATGATGCCTGTGTGGGACATTTTGTCAAAAGCCTTGGCTAAGCCAAGATAGGTTGTATGTACTTTTTGGCCTTCATCCAGGGCTTTGATGACATTCTCAAAGAAGTCCACCAGGTTTAATAAGCATGCCCTACCCTTAAAGTCAAATTGGGTCAGGTCAATAGTTTGAAGGTCACCTATGTCTTTGTTATGGTCCATGATGATTCTGTCCATGGCCTTGTAGATAAGTAGATAAGGCTGGTTAGGCTTATGGGTCTAAAGTTCCCAGGGTCGGTTGATCGACCCCCCTTTGTACAAGGAAATTATTGTTGCTGTTTCCACTTTGCTGCGACAAAGCCAGTACTTAGACTGTGGTTAAGCCAGTACTTAGACTGTGGTTGAAGAGAGTGCTAAGTGGTTCTGCTAGGTCCTATTTTAGACTGTTTTCGAGGCAGCCTGGGATGTTATTCAGTCCCACAGAGGCTGTGTTTTTGGCATGGAGAGTGCGGTTATGACCTGTTCTTTGGAGATACTAGGTAGAGAAATGGTGACAAGTATACTTTGGGATATGTCTTGTGGAGATGGGGGGGTGAAGTTTGCACCAAATCTGTCTGCTAGCAGGTTTGCAATGTTGTCAGGGTCATTATGACTGATACCATTCACTACTAGTTAGGCACAAAGCTGGGCCTTCCCTTTTAGATTTCTGATTTGGCTAAAGAATTCCTTGTGATTATTCTTAGTAAGGGATGCTAGTTTAGCTTTGTAATTGGCTTTAGAGGACAGTACAATACATCTAATGTGCTTGTTCAAGTTGTGGAGGGTGTCCTTCCTCTGCTGAGTCAGTTCCCTTTTGTTCTTAGATATTAGCTTCTTCCTCTTTTTTTATAACTTATTTATGCTTGATGTCCACCAGCGTGACTTGTTTTTTTGTGAGGACTTTGTTTTGATCCATTCAGGTAAAGCCAATTCTACACATTTGTATAGGTGTTTATACAGGGCATTTGTGTACACCTCTGTATAGGAGTCATTGTTGATAGTGGTAGCAGGGGATTTTAAACTATTTATGCCATTGCTTAGAAGGCTATAGTTTGCTTTGAAGAAATGTTTCATCCTTTTTGCTCGAGGGGGGGGGGTTGTCAGGTGTGAACATTACTTTGAATGAGACTGATTTATGATCAGACCTTACCAGGGAGGGTAACACACAGGGGGTAGTGCAGAGACCCCCTATGTTGGTGAATACTAAGTCTAGGATATTCAAGCCCCTTGTGAGGCTGCAGACTATCTCTTCCAAAGCATTTGTATTAACAAAGTCCAGGAACCTTAGGGTGAGCATGTTTGTGCTCATATATGGCTCCCCGTTGATGGAAGGATAGTTGAAATCACCCAAGACCAAGATGTTTGGTTGTAAGTGAGTGACTTAAGTAGGTCCAGGTAGGCAGAGTGGTTCTCATGGTCCATGGTGGAGGACCTATAGCTAACAACAATATGGAAGGGGGTTTTACCTACAGTTAGTTGGACTTGGAGTAGCTCTAGGGAGTTGTACTGTTTGACCAATCTTGAGGTGTATTGCTCTTTAATGAAGATGGATACACCTCTGCCTTTGGTCTGAATATGTGGAAGGTATTGTATGGCTGGGGTGCTTTCTGCATCCTTGAACAATGTCATTGTGACTGCACAAACATCAGCATCTTCCAAGGTAGGGAGTGCTTCCAGTGAGTGCAGTTTTCGATTTAGCCGATAGCATTAAGCAGCATAACCTTGAGTTTATTTCTAGTGGAGTTTTTGTGTCAGGAATTTTATTATGACATTGCCCAAAAAAGACACTATGGGGGAAGCAAGTACCTTTTCCACTAACCAAAAGCCAAGAGATGACAGGTGAAGACCATCTCTGGCAAAGCAGTGTGGTCTGTCGACCATATCTTTTCAGGCTGACAGATACTGGATCCCCCTGGATTGAAACCAGAAGCTAAGGCAACTGTTGAAGTCAATCATTTTTTGTTTGTATTGAGGCATTATCCTCGGTGAAGGTAGAATGCTGCTTAGGGCTAGGAAAATACCTGCCTGGGACACAGTCTGAGAGCTCATGTCTTTCTTCATATAGTCCGATGGGGTACGTTTCAAGTCATTCACTCCAACATGGACTATGACAGAGTCATAATGGTACTTCTTGTTGAGAGACTCGAGTGCATGCATGATGTGATGGATCCTGGCACCTGACAGGCAACTGACTGGGACCTTCTTGTCCAGCCTGATGAAGGGGACATCTGTGTGTCTCACTAAGGAGTCACCTATGACCAAGACATTTGGTTTTGAGGTGTTTTGCCTTAAGGGCTTATTGGCTGAGACACTGTTGTATGTATTATTGTGTGTAGTGGATTTTGTTGGGTTTGCAGTGTGTGCAGTAAGTTTGCAATAGGAAGGTCTCTGATCATTAGGTAGGCTTCTAGCGAGTACCTCTGCATATGTGGGTTTATGTGTTGTGAGCCTATGTGCAAGAGGTGAAGTGTTTTTGCTGACAACCTGTTTGATATCAGGTCTGTTGTTATGTTAGACAATTGATTCAAAATTCATAGCATAGATGCATCTTTCACATGTTGTATTTATTTGTTTTAGGAGTAATTGGCTGTGAGTATACATAAGGCAATTACTACACTGCCCCAGGATATCCATGTCATTCAGGCTGGCTGGAGAAATAGTGGGAAACTGTCCACTATGGCAGGTGTGTACTCTAGTTACTTGTGGGGAATGGGCGAGACAGACCAGGTTTTGCTATAAGACTAACAAAAAGTAGCTATTCTATGGAGGGCATGGGAGTTTAAGCAGGGTTCCCTAGCAGTTATCTATGGAAAGTTGTCTTTCTAGGCATTTGCTTCTGTGCATGGCTACACACAGCTGTGCTAAACCCCACTGCCTAGCTATGTGCAAATGTGAGGCTTAAATACAAGTGAAATTAAATGATTTTAAAACAAAGTAACCAATGGGAAAGCCCAAGACTGAGCCTTATTCCAGCACTCCCCAACTCAGATGGGTCCCTAGGATGCACACTTCTGCTGCAAGGGTGCACTAGGCCTTCTTAATGTAAGATGGCTGGTTTACTGTGGAAGTGATACCAAACAGTATAGATTCAGCAAGTCTGAATATCTAGCATTTCTGTATTTTTTAGCATAGGCTAGATTCAAAGTGCAGAAAATCAGAGTCACAACGGCAAAGTTTAAATAAAGCAGCAGTTCAGTAAAATACTATTGTCGAAGTGCAATGCAGGCTTTAAAAATTATTTTCAGCAGATTTCAGTGGATGCCTCAGATTTAGTTCTGATTCACTCCATCTCTGGCTAAAGTCATCAGTCTCTGAGTAGCTCTGGTAAACTCAGCACAAACATGATACTTAAATACAAGCAAAGTTAAATGATTTTAAACAAAATAACCAAAGAGAAAGCACAAGACTGAGACGTATTCCAGCAGTCCTCCACACAGATGGGTCCTTGGCTGCTCACTTTTGCCACAAGGGTGCAGGGGGGCCTTCTTAATGCAAGATGTCTGGTTTTAGTGTTCAAATGATACCAAACAGTATAGATTCTGCAAGTCTAAATTTCTAGTACTTCTGCATTTTATAGCATAGGCTAGATTCAAAGTGCAGAAACTCACAGTCACAGCAGCAAAACAAAACCAGCAATTCAGTAGAATACTCTCACAAGAGTGTAGACAACAAACCTTACTATTGTGAAATAACTAGTGTGGAACACAAGTGTTTAAAACAGAACAAGGACACTTAGCACAACAGGCACAATAAGCCTTCAACCAAGTGTCTTTGTCCTGGTTGAAGCACTTTGGTACCAAACCAGTTATTTACATTAAGAATATTTGTGGTCTAAACTCTTGTGGCAGGAGAAGATAGCCTACCCCATCTAAGCTAGCAAATGTTGGTTGAAGGCGTATTGTGTCTATTATTCTAACAGTTCCAAGCTCAGAAGGGCAGAGGCTACACTCTCCTCCCACAAGAGTGTAGACTAAAAATCTTCTTAAAGTAAAATAAATGTCCTGAAGCCCAAGTGCTTAAACCAAAACTAAGAGGCTTAGAATAACAGTTACAATTTAATTAGGCTACTAACAAGCAGTAACAAATGCAGCAATATAAATGTGATTTAACACTTTTAAGAACAAGCAGCAATAGCAAAATAAAGTAATAAAGTTGGAAGAAACACAAATACAGTAAAAGCAGCTGAATAAAGTGCATTTTAGTTAAGTGGCAAGGGATGAAACAGAAGACAATTCAAGATTAAGAAACTAAGGGGGTGGGCCTTCCCAACTGACCTCTCTGTACTCCGTAGAATGAGCTGATAAAATAGGATTGGAAGGAGTGTACAAAATCAGATTTATAGTAGGGGCAGGTAACTAAAAATACACCAAGTTTAAGAATACAACAAAAATTGGGCAGATGACTGGTAAAAAGAAAATGCAGACAGATCAGCAATATTCAGGCAGGGTATAGTGAGCAAGCCAAACAAGCACTCCAGCTAAATAGACATGCCCCCAAATATTTCTAGCTAAATGAGCAATGCTATTTCTTAGCTCCTCCCACTAATAAGCTAATGTATTCACTGTTTGTAAAGGAATTCTTTGCAAACTTTTCTAACTGACCCTAGCCAAGACCTCTTAAAACTCCAACAGAACAGAAAACCTAAAACAAATGCAATATAAGAAAAAGATAAAAAATAGAAGTAACCAAATCTTAAATAAAAAACTTCAATTCAAAATAAAATGCAGACACAAATCAGCAATATTCAGGCAGAGTACAGCAAGCAAGCCAAACAAACACTGCAGGGGTCATTCAGACATCCATTTTAGTGTCCACAAATACAGGGAGCCTGCAGCTAGTGCATGAGAAGGGCATTACAGCTGCTAGCATTGCATACATCTATCTATATCTCTATCATAAATGCTGCATTAAATTACAGCACTTCCCAGCTGCAGGTTTGAGTTTGTCTTAACTGAAGGACATCTGGATTTCATTTGGCTCGTGGATTCATGAAGGTATTACAAAACTTGCCATGTAGTATATGGGAATAGGAGAATTTTCTCTGGTTATGCTTTCCCCAGATTTACATTTTGATGTTTATAATGAATCAAAAGATCAGACCACCTGCTGGCATGGATCGGGTATTTCTCCATTCCATAATAATGCTGGTAACATGGAGGAGACTAGTGGTCAAAGAACTAAGGGAATATCTGTAGCTGGGGCTAGGGAGACTGTGTTCACAGACAGAAGGTATGAGCTCTTAGAGTAAAAATAATCCCCAGAAAAGATAGGGAGCAGCTCTGGGACATGATGCACACTGCCATTGGTTGTTCAGCTGTAGAAACACACACTGGACATGATAGCCTGTGTTACGTGACTCATTACTCCCAACTGTATTCAGCCTAGGGTAGGTTCACAGGCAGTTACCAAGCATACATTCCTGGAAACCATTGAGGAGACCAGCCCAACCTCCCAGTAGTCTCAGAATATATATTAAGCACCTTGTGTGAGAATGGAGCACACAGTCTTCTGATGTTTCAACACTGAAGGTGAGTGCATTACTGCCTGTTACTTTTCTGACACTGATAATAATTACATGCAGATGTTGGGGGTTAAACTTGGGTCCTAACATATTCATGTAAAAAATCATATGCTCTCCCACTGAGCCAGATTTACCTATTTACATGATGACAGCCTCTAATATACATCTTTAAGCAAACTAATTGGAATTCAAGCAAGGAACATTTTATGTCTGTCTGCTTGCTTATTTGAGAGGAGGATGCAGTTAGCAGAAAAGTACATTTAAGTGTGCATAACAAAGACTTAAAACCACTAATTAATCTTGTGCTTTATTTTTTTTTTAACTTGGAAATGTTACTGTTTGCCAGAAATTGTAATTCCCTTACCAGGCACCAAAACCAGGCTGTGGCAGTGAGTGCACTAAATCCTAACCACAAGACCACTAGGCATACCCCTGATGTATCTCTTCATATCTATTCACAAAACATGGTGTTGCATATCATCTTTTTTTGGTGTTTTGACCTATGTCTAATAGTGGCCCTGGGACCTATGTCTAACAGTGGACCTGGGTATTAGAAGTTCTATTGAGCATGCTCAGAACTACAGTCCTACTAGTTCAGGGACAGGCAGAATGGAGGTCTGCCACAAATATCTCTCCTAATTCAGACTGCTGAACTCTGGGGATGCCAATGTTATCTTCTGCTACAGCACTGGGACAAGATGCCATGACTGTCAGCTCAATGATACCATTAGGTGAAATCCATCATTTATGTGAGAGTCTCATCCAGTTCCCCCTGTTGACAGAGTAATTTAATACTCTAAATATGGTATGGTAATGGGGAATAATGTTGCCAGTAGTGAGAAAGTCAGAAACAAAGGGTCAGTAAATTAGTGCTCAAAACAAAGGAGGAGTAGCAGTGTTTATTTTATTGCAAAAGATCTGTATACATATATGGAATAAGACTGGTAGTGAAATAACTGGAACACATGGCAACACAGTCAGTATTTCTATCCTGAAGCACACATGCCTGCAAGTTGCTTACACTATAAAATAAGACCTACTTCTAAGTGGCATAAAGGAACAGACTGTAGAAGAGGTCCAATAACAAGTGTAGTGCATGTCCAGCACCAGTGATAGGAGGAAGGAAACTCTTCTTGCAGCAGTGGTCTTGTTATCCACACATCTACTGTAATGGAGAGCTGTAGCATAGACACCATAAGGATAAGTGCTACAGGATGCAGGATGAGTAGCTGAGGGTTCCCTTCCACTTACAGTATCATCTCAGTAAAGTTACATCTGGTGGAGTTCAACTACTTAATACTGAACTTTCGCATTGCTGCTTTCTATACAAAATTGCTGTTGGAGTGTTTTTTATTTTCATGTGTGTGCTGCCCACAAATGTCTTAATGATTTTCTTTTATTTTTTTTTGGATTTATGACACTGAAGCCTGTATATAAGTTCAGTGCTCCCACATGTGAAGAATGCAGGAGAGCTTGACATCTGCAAAAAAAAGCTTTGTAAAATGTCTTGAGTTGAAGGTTTGACTAGTTGTTGCATCCAGCTGAACTTTCATTGGTAGGTGAAGCAGTGCAGCTTACAGGCTCCATAAGGGTAATTGTTGTATAACCTTTCCTAAAGTGTAGTAGTAAGAAGATAAGGCTTTATCTTTTATAGGCTGTTTAAAAATGATTTCAGAATAACTGGATGGATAAGCATCTGGCAGCCTTGCAGATGCATTCCTGAAAAAAATCTGTTGTGATAGCTGCTGACCTAACAGAGTGAACCCCAATATTGCCAGCCATTGTATGTATCATAGCAGCAAGGCAAGGACAGCAAGAGGCTCTCCGGTTGGATTCTTAGCTGGAGTGCCATCTGTGTGGAGTCTGCATGTTTGCCCCGCGATCGATGGAATGTTAAAAAACATACAGGTAGGTGCATGAATGTGTGCGTGCCTTTTCTGAAGGTTGGGCCCTGGGCTGGCAACTCAACACCGTAAAATCTACTGATAATCATAAGCAGACCACTGATCTGCTGTGGTGGCCCCTAACCAGGAAAAGCCAAAAGACCTAATCATAGCAGCAAGGAATGCAGTTAATTAACAATTTTGAAAGATTTGTTTAGTAATTGGATGATCAGGTGTTCCCACCATAGAAAAGAAAAGAAAAAAATTGGAAATCTGTCTTTCATGTTTTGTTCTTATTACATAATTTCGCAAAACATTATATTATTTTCCTTTGTTTTGCTTGAAACAGAGAATTGGAAAATGAATAAATTGACTAAGGGCAAATTCAAAGACCACCTTAGGAATAAAGGAGTTATTAAGCTGAATCCTCTAGATGTCCAAGTGGTGTTAAAAGTGTATATAGCAAATTCTAGCTTTAACATGCTAGTAAAGGCAGAGCGTTGAGGATGCTCAGGGTGATGGAGATGAAGTGCCTCAGATAGGTGGTAGGATGCACACTGTGGGACAGCTGAAAAAAATGAAGATCAGACGTCCAAGTATCTCCAATTGCATAAAAGATCAAAGAGAACAGAATACAGTGGTTCAGACACATACAGAACAGCAGAAGACAAGCTGGTGAAGATGATTTGAGACAAGAAGGCAAGAGGAATTGAGGTCATCCAGCAAAGAGGTAGATGGTTGTGTGTTAGAAGACCTGTGACAGTCAGGCATGAGTGTCGAATAAAATAGGAGAGTAGCACTGAATGCTGAGAGATGGTGACAGTTAACATGATACCCCGACCCCATATAGATGATGATGACTGAGTTAACATGATACCCTGACCCCATGTAGATGATGATGACTGAGTTAACATGATACCCCGACCCCATGTAGATGATGATGACTTAGTTAACATGATACCCCGACCCCATGTAGATGATGATGACTGAGTTAACATGATACCCCAACCCCATGTAGATGATGATGACTGAGTTAACATGATACCCCGACCCCATGTAGATGATGATGACTGAGTTAACATGATACCCCGACCGAATGTTGATGATGATGACTGAGTTAACATGATATCCCGACCCCATGTAGATGATGACTGAGTTAACATGATATCCCGACCCCATGTAGATGATGATGACGGAGTTAACATGATACCCTGACCCCATGTAGATGATGATGACTGAGTTAACATGATACCCTGACCCCATGTAGATGATGATGACTGAGTTAACATAATACCCCGACCCCATGTAGATGATGATGACTGAGTTAACATGATATCCCAACCCCATGTAGATGATGATGACTGAGTTAACATGATACCCCGACCCCATGTAGATGATGATGACTGAGTTAACACGATACCCCGACCCCATGTAGATGATGATGACTGAGTTAACATGATACCCCGACCGAATGTAGATGATGATGACTGAGTTAACATGATATCCCAACCCCATGTAGATGATGACTGAGTTAACATGATACCCCAACCCCATGTAGACGATGACTGAGTTAACATGATACCCTAACCCCATGTAGATAATGATGACGGAGTTAACATGATACCCCGACCCCATATAGATGATGATGACTGAGTTAACATGATACCCTGACCCCATGTAGATAATGATGACCGAGTTAACATGATATCCCGACCCCATGTAGATAATGACTGAGTTAACATGATATCCCGACCCCATGTAGATGACGATGACTGAGTTAACATGATACCCTGACCCCATGTAGATAATGATGACCGAGTTAACATGATATCCCGACCCCATGTAGATGATGACTGAGTTAACATGATATCCCGAACCCATGTAGATGACGATGACTGAGTTAACATGATATCCCGACTCCATGTAGATAATGATGACTGATGAATAAACTTAAACTGATGGACAAACTCAATAATATATAAAACAGCAGCATTGTGTGGGGGGAGGGACCCTATGGTTAATTCATCTGATACATGGTAAGGGCCATGCTATGAACTGCAGCAGCAGTAGCACAGCATTATGCACTGGCAGCCACTGCACACATTGTTGTACCTTGTGGCCATCACTGCCAATGGAGAAGGAACATGGAGCAGCTGACATGCCACCATGATAGACCATAGGTTCATAGGTTCATAGATTAGTACTAAGCTAACTGCCCTTGCAGGCCATTTTAAGCCTAGCTAGTTATCCCATGTGAGAATCAAACCCTGCACCTTGTGTTTGCAAGGTAAACACCTTAACCATTCTGCCATCCTCCCACCCAAAAGTCATCATTGTCAAGTCTCAAACACAGGGCACTATACACTATAATCAGAGCACCACACCACTAAGCAACACCAGCACAATGTGGATCATTTCTGACATCTCCCAAAAATGGAATTGGGAGGGATACCTCCTATGCCCATTTAAATGATTACAAAGAATGTACAACATTAATCATCAAATGAACTGTATTAGCTACAGGGATGCATGACAGATATTGCAAATGTCATCCTTAAAATAGTTCTTCAGTACTATATTACAGAATGTAGAGGAGCATATTTGGTTCCTCAGGGCAGCAGAGAAGAGGGGAAAAAATGTATGTGGGAATTTTATGACATTTCCCAAGAAGTGCTACCCATTACCTGGATGATGTTCACAACAGGAGGTAGATAGCATCAGTGTCATCTGTGGACAGATGGCAATCTCATGAACACTGCATGATCTGCTTTGCGACAGCCAGTGGCCTACCTCTCCAACTCTGGACACACCCACAACCATAGGCTTCAAAGCCTGCTAAGGCAGACCAGATGATTACAGTGTGTCTCACGGATGCACCGATGGAAATAGGAATATCTGTAGTAGTACCCATGCTGCTGACACCAGAGAAAAAAAGTTAAGTCCTCTCATATTCATTTATTGGTGTTTTACCTATTGCTGTACTGTGCACTATAAGGAGGCACATGTGCCTTGGAACACAGCACCAACCCCTCAACTCTGGTCCCAGTTTAATACTGCCTTTTTCTCAAATAGCATCCGTCTGTCTGTCTATTAGTTACCCTCCCATTAATAGTGCATCAGTCTCATCACCCTACACACACACACACACACACACACACACACACACACACACACACACACACTTTCTAGTTTCTCTTGTAATGCAGCTGTAAGTTATATTTTTCCGTAATGCATACGGAAATATTTCATTTTTTTTTTGTAATGCTGCTGTAACATATATTTTTCCTTGCTGCAGAGAAAATTTTCCTCTAACAATAATAAAGATAACCTATAAATTACTTGCAAATACCATTAATAAAAGTAAAAATGAATGCAATTTTCTGCAGTTAGGATATCATATTTTTTTCTTTTTTTTGTCCAGACTACAATATTGAGAAGTGCAACCTACTGAGTTCACCCTCACTGCACTTGGGCTCACTCCATGGTTCTTTTCCTACCCTACCCCATATCCCACCACTTCCACATCCTCTAAATGTATTTCTAACCCTAGTCTCACCCTCACAAATGTCACCAATTCTCAACTACAGCTTCCTACTGCCAAAACCTGCCTACCCAATAATTTCTTGCATCACCAAATTATTATAACTGAAAAATATCTTGACCCACCTATAAAGCTACTCCCAATTCACAATAATTTCCTTCACAAAAACCTAACCGATAACGTTGTCTTACATCCCCTTATGACTATAACTAGCAGTACCTGTTCTCTATTCTTTGCCAATTAAATATGCTCTCCTTTAAAACATCCCAAATCCTAAACTCACCACTGCCCACCATGATACAATGTCTCACTCTAACTTCTTTCATACTGATATTATTAACCTGATTTACATCTTACCAAACACAACTCCCTGAATACTTCACCTGCTACCAGACACATGATTATAATATAACCCTTTCATCCATCCTGTATGACATAGGTCCCTACTTATAAAAAGAATCACTACACTAACCTTATTAAACCTTAAATACTCCATACACCCCAAAAGGTTCAAAGGTACGCTCACCACAAAAACTAAAATAGTACATTCATACAAGTGTACTACTGAATTTACTGCTAACATTTAACATTCACCCCAGCCTTGGACCCTCTTAGGTACCAAGTTACTGCACAAATAATAAACCAATCCTGCCCAAAAACCAAAACTTCTGTCCCAACAAAATATGAAACAGCAAGAAAGAAACTCAATCAATTCCATATAAACATCAGAAGCAGTGTAAAAAAATTTCAGAACTAAATGAATGGATAAAATCTCACTTCCCTGACACAGAAGCAATAACAGAATCGTGGCTAAAACCAAATATCAGTAACACAGAAATACCCCCTTAACAGCTTTAGAGCTGATTAAACACAATTTAGTAGGAGGAATAGAAATAATGTACCACAGCAGCATAAACCTGACACATTTCACAACTTCCATACCCTCCTTTGTAATGCCAAACTACTTCTAAGTAACCTAAGACTAAATGCACACAAAGCAGGGTATGTTATAGCCCATTATGTCCCACATGGAGACAATATTAACATATTGGAAGACATCCTATCCTGGTTATCTGATAATGTACACAGAGACAATTATACTAGGTGATGTTAACATGAACTGGTCAAGTCTCACATCTGAGATAATGATTTCTAGTATAAACCTGTGCAATTTCTCCCAATTTATTTGCGATCCTACAAGAATCAACCCGAAAAATGAAACTACCAGCTGGACTGGGTATTACCAAGTCACCCTAACAATATAAGCTCAAATAGCATCTTAGCTAGTACACTTAAGTGACCACCTACATATATATGCCACAAGAGAATGCCGCACTTCTCCCAGGAAACATGCACACAAATCCTCTCACTACATGAACTTTGACCTGTAACTGTTTAGCAATTCCATAAATGCCTAATAGCAAGACTGTTAGGATGTTCCACTTTTGAGACTGTAGTGAGGTGTTAAACATGTCTTCCCCCCTCCCACCCTCCAAGCTTAAAGAGTACAAAACAACTCTGCTCCTTGGCTGATTCCTACTACTGGGAAATTAATGAGGAATAGAAAGAAAGCCTAAAAGGGCATGGCTCAGTAACAAAACAGAAAATCTTCAACAAGATAAATACTTATGAAATAAAGCCAAATGCCAGACAAATCTCAACAAAAAACGTTATCGCTCCAGTTTGTAGAACAGATGCTACAAAAATTCTAGACATTTCTGGGACACCATTTCTAAAATACTGCATCCCGGATCAAATTGACAACCAAACCTCAACCCTCACTGTTCCCCAGAATACACAACTAACACTTTCAATTGATTACTTTATCTCTAGCCTCTCTAAACTGCTTCAGAATGATATTCAAAACTCATTGACCACTTCCAATAATCTCTTCACATCCCACTCAGTCTCACCTTACAGTTCCATTAATATGCACCATTTCACCTTTCAACCGGTATATATCATAACAATCAATAAATACTTCTTTTCAGTTTTTCTGACAGGATTATTTAACTTTACACCCAAGAAACTAACTTCAAAATATTTATTCCACAATAAACATTTGTTATGGAAATTAGAGAGGAAAATTAGTATTCTGCCTGTTTTAAGTTATTTCTTACCTGATAGTACTACACAACAAAACCTTTTATTCTTACTTGAACAGTACATAGCCTTATTCTGTTAGAGTTTTTAGTGATTGTGCTTGACTCTGGGCTTGGCTCAACCTGCTCTGATCACCCTCACTTTGCTCGGGCTCACTTCGCTCTCCTCCCACCCCCATTCCCACTCACCCGCATATAATTTCCTTTATAGCTAACTACTTTGCACCTTCCACAACATAACCCTCCCCATCCCGTCTTTCACTCCATAATAGACTATACATCAACCCACTTGCTGCTACAACAAAATATTCTAACTTTTCCCCCCCTACTGGTACTGGCTGGTATACACTATTATCCACTATTTAACAGACCAAAAAACTGTACTCCCATGCATTTTAACTAAAAACACCCTACAATATGTACTCCTCCAAGAGTAAAATCTATGCATTTCTAACTACATCCATCCTATTACTGCCTCTCCTACTCCTCCTTCTTATACTCACATCACTTAACATCCACTTACACCCCCAAACATATCTCCTCTACAAACCCAAATTGCTGTAGCCATATAAGTAATCACCAAACCTTTACCATTTTTGAATCTATCTTTTCATTAAATACTCCCTTACCAAAATTACACTTACCTAACACCCAACTCACCCCTACCAAACACAAAACCAAATACTACACCCCGACTGCTAATATGCTCAAACTCATCTACCTCCACAAAAACATTCTCTTAGCTGGAGACATTCATCCCAGCCTTGGTCCAACATACTCCACTGCTAGCCCTCCTAACCCCAAAGTTAATAATCTCCCAAACATCTTTCCTTCTATTCAATAAACACAGAGTATTCTGAACAAAGTAAGTGAACTACATGCTTGTATCTCCCACCATAATTCTGATATCCTTGTTCTGACTGAAACCTGGTTGAAATTCCAACACCAAGACATAGAGATCTTGCCCTCTGGCTATAGCATACACCATCTAGATCAACCAAAAAGGAAAGGTAGAGGCATTGCTATCCTACACCTTACCATTTCTAACTCTACTTTTACATCCCAAGCCTTCTCCCCAGCTGAAATTTTATCTGTAAACCTAAATATTAATAGCCATTCCACTATCACCATTGTAGCAATTTACATTCCACCGGGTGATAATATCCCTCTACTGGAAAATATGCTTGCTCATATCTCACAACACATTCCAAATGAAACCTTCATTCTTGGGGATGTCAATATTAACTGGCTATCTCTCTCCTCTCAAAACTCCTCACAACACCTTAATCTCTACGGCTTTCCTCAACTCATCTCTGATCCCACTTATTTCAATAACTCCCATACACCCTCATCTCTCCTTGACTGGATTCTTGTCTCTCATCCTTCCAAATACCATAGCTCTGAAATGCTACCAAATTCCGTAAGTGATCATTGTCCAGTAAAAATACTAATATACACATCCCATCAAGCTAAACCTCTAAGGTTTATCAAACACTAACAACTTAAACTTTAATCCTGAAACTTTCAAATCTTAACTATCAAAAGTGAACTGGAATTCCTTAAAACTACTCCCTTTAGATGAAGCTGTCCACTTTTTTAACTCCACTTACCTTATTATTTAAAATTCTGTGGCACCCCTTAGTACAGTTCATATAAAGTCTAGCATAGCCCCATGGCTGACCATAAACACACGTGCACTACTAAAAAATAAAGACAGCGCATGGAAAATTTGGACTAAAACTAAACATCAACCAGACCTCCAGAAATATAAAGAACTTGTATCATTATAGAAGTTTTTCTTATCTCTATTTATGTGACTTTTGGCAAGATTTCTATCTTCTACCTTTAAATCCAACCCTAAAATGTTCTGGCACTCTGTAAATCAAATACTACACCCAGGTACGCAAGCCTCCCCTAACCCTCATCCTGACAAAACACATGAGGAAACTGCCTCCATATTTAACAACTTTATAAACTCAATATCCAAATTACTAAATCAAGACACAAACCATCCCACCAACAATAATAGACCTAATATCTCAAACTCTTCCATCACTAGTAACCCTACCACTACCGTCTCCCTCAAACCTGTCTCCACTAACTATATTAAAACTCTACTATCTAAATTAAAACCTTCCTCCACATCCGTAGACAACATTCCCTTCGCATTCCTTTATGTTGCTGCTGATGTTCTTGCTTTCCCAGTTTCTATTCTAATAAACCGCTCTATTACGGAATCCACAATCCCTTCCATCTGGAAGTAATTTTACACCCTTCCAATACACAAAGGAGGAAACTCCACAGATATAACTAATTTTAGACCCATAGCCATACTCTCACCACTCTCCAAAATTCTGGAAAAATGTATACACAATCAAGTCTTACATTACATTCTGCAAGAAAATCTACTCACACCTACCCAACCTGGCTTTCGTCCCATGCACAGCACTACAACAGCTCTCCTGTCTTTCCTAAACTATGTATCACTATCTAGAGACATTAACAAACTTATTTCCTGTCTCTTCATTGACCTCTCTAAGGCCTTTGATACAGTCTCTCATAAACTTCTTCTCCTTAAACTAGCAAACTTAAACCAAGATATGGTGGATGGAGAGAAGTGTAACAGCTATCTCTCTGATAGACTCCAATCAGTCAAATGGCTCTCAGCTTTCTCCCCTCTTCTTCCTGTTAAAATGGGTGTTCCACAAGACTCCATCCTTGGGCCCCTTCTTTTTAACATCTTTACCAACCTTCTCAACTCTTCCTGTCCTGGATCCTCACTGATACAATACACAGATGATTCTACGCTTATCACTATTGCTGAATCACCAACTCAATTAATTAAAATCAGACAGTCCTCTTTTAACTCTGTAGAAAACTGGCTATCTGAAAACCAACTTATCCTTAATCCAAAGAAAACCAAATTACTACTCTTTCTCCATAAAAACTTAACCACATAAAGTCTTCCTTCTCCATACTGTCACAAAATAATACTCAAATACAGGTGGACACCAGTACAAAACTCTTAGGTGTTACTATTGATGATAGAAAAACCTTTGATTTACATGTCAATAATTGTATCCAAAAAAACATCTCAAGCTAGGTCTCCTCTATAAAAACAAAAAATATCTTACCAAAACAGCAAAACTAACCCTTTCAAATGCCTACCTCTTACCCACTTTATTTTATAAATTCTCACCAGCCTCAACACTGGATTACTAAACAAGTTAGAAACAATTTATAACAGGATTGCTAGATTTGCTGCCCAAAATTCTTACAAATCCCATCACTGTCTCTCACTATACAGAAGCAGGTTAAGTAATTCTAGCCAATTTAGTTCTTTTAATCAGTTTCAGATTATTCATTCCATTCTCTACAAACCCTCTTTCTGTCCAACTATCTCATCTCTAATCTCTCATTACCTACCCACTAGATTACGCCATAGTTCTGAACAATGCCTACTAAAAATCTACAAACCAGGGGAACAAAATGAGTCAGCTAGTCTATAGCTTTAACCCTTCCAAGGCCTGGAATAGCCTACCACTATATATAAGATCCCTTGAACATTCCAATCAATTTAAAACTGCTACAAAAAAATACCTTCATGAGAAATGGACTTGCCAATGTAATTTATCCCCCTGTAAACACTCCCCTATAACCTTTTACTTCTCTTCTCTCTTCCTTCCCTTCAGTAAACAAGCTTACTACTTTATCTTCTCCTCTTGGTACATCACATGTACAAACATAACTTGTAAAATATTTCAGCTATGTAACTATTGCACTATTATGTATATAATATGTAATTATAAATGTATCCCTCTGATGAATGTATTTCTATGTATTTCACTTGCCACAGTTTAATGTATGACACTGTAATGCAATAATATGTGGTACTGATGAATGTAATGTGTGTCACTGTAATGCAGTAATCTGTGGCACTGATCAATGTATTTATATATGTATTTAATATGTAGAATTTCTATTTTCTGTTGGAGCTTTTCTCCTCGGGCCTCCGCTGAAAATGGGCATTTGTAGCCCAGTCGGACAAACCCAGTCAACAAATATAAAATAAAATAAATAATTCTGGGACTGAATTTTGCTTTTATGCTCTCAGAAGTTCTTTTCATTCAAGTTTAGTCACGAGTTACTGTAAAAATTCCCCTCAAGAAAATGTGAAGAAGAAAGAACTGCAGTCTATTACTAGCATTCAAGATCTTTGTCAAAATGGATACACTGGAGAGTAAAATGGATACTATAAAACAGGACAACAGGAAAGAACTTGATTTACTTAATGGAGTTATCAAGAAACACTCAGTTCAAATTTCATCCATGGAGGAAATGGTGAATAATATAGATGGAAGGCTGACTGAGAAGGAAAGTCAACTGGAATGCCTTTTGAAACAGAAAACTTTTCTCTTGGAAAAAGTAGAAGGTCTGGAAAGCAGGTCCATTATATATGGACTACCTGAGAAGGAAGAAGGTAACAATATGTTATATTTTCTGGATACCTGGTTACGAAAAAACATTATACTTGCCAGAATCGCTTTCATTTGGAATAGGAAGCGTTCACAGGTCTCTCTCTCAAATATTTCTTCAACAAACAATTCAGCTACACCGAGATCTATGATTATGTTCCTCTCTTTACACAAGATAAGGACTTGGTATTGAAAACAGCCTGGTCCAACTCTCTGATAACTTTTAATGGGAAAAATATTAGATTTGACATGATTATATTTCTTCGGTGATTTCCAAGAGGAAAGTATGCATTCCACTAATTAAAAATCTAAAAATACCGAATATCAAGGCTCAACTTATTCCCTGCAAAAATCAAAATATTGCTTTCTAAAGTTCAGAAATTATTGAATTCACTGGGTGAGGTCCTAGACTTTTCTCAGAAAAATAACCTTTTAGATAGGTTTAAAAAGATAAGCAGTTAAAATGGATGGACAACTAAAGGAAATCATAGTAAAAAACTTTAAGGAAAATTAAGGGTTTTTCTCTCTCTTTCTCTTTCTCACATGCATATAGTTCTATAATACTGAAACACTGATTTAACAACTACAGAAGAACATCACTTTAAAGGAATACATTTTTGTCTTTCTAAATCCATAAATCAGTATAGATATAATAATATAAATACTTCAGATGGTATTTTGCTGGATTCTCTTAGCAATCTTAAATCAAATGTTATAAGTTGTTTTCTATTCATTGCATACTAATGCTAAAAGACAAATCATTAATTCTGTTATAGTGTACTGCTATGTTCTTCTGGTAAAGAGAAAAACTAGCAATGATAAAGGACTTCATTACATTTTAAAATGAAGACTGAGAGTGAGTGTGTGTGTGTGTATATATATATATATATATATATATATATATATATATATATATATGTGTGTGTGTATTTAGTATGCTGGTGATGTATATTGTATATTCACATTTTAATATTGCATTCATATAACTTTCCTTTTTTGGGTCTGGGATGCTAGTCAGTTTAAATACTTATGTTATGACATATATATTTGTGATAATAGCCTGCTTAAACACGTCATTATTTCTGTTTTCATTTTTAAGAAAGATCAGCTTGCATGTGAAGTCCTAGATTAATTTTTAAATGCATTTCCCACTCGAATATTGTTTTTTTCACCTTGTTTTGGTGTCTAGAACATAGGCATGAGCTGTGCACTTGATGAAAAGAAGTGTTGTGGTTATATGAATGTGCAGAAGCAGCAAGAAGTCAGTGTTGACCTTTCAACTCACAGGAGAAGCTCCAAATGGAATCTCTGAGCAGAGAAAGGAAGACCTGCTACTATATAAGGTGGAAACATCTATGCAATTTGTTTGTGGCAAATTTAAATGTTAAAGTTATTATTTTGATCAGAAGTAGTAAACAATAAGATGTTTTGTACCATAAGGAATTTAAAGTATGTTTTTATATGAACTTTTCTTTTTTAACATGTTTGGAAATGTAAGTAGCTGCTAAATATAAATATATTAGAGATGCCTTAGTCAGTGGTGGATCCAGGAATTTGAGGGGCGCAGTCTGGTTAGTTAACTACCGGGGTGGAAGTGGGAAAGTGATGGCAGAATGCTGATTAAGGCTAGAGGACATACCTGCTCGGGATACAATCAGCGAGCTCAATCAGGTCTCACTTCATATAGTCCAGAGAGGTATGTCTCAAGTCATTCACACCAACATGGACTATGACATAGTCATAACAGTACCTGTTGGTGAGAGACTTGAGTGCATATGTGATGTGTCAGATTCTGGCACCTGACAGACAATTAACCATGACTTTCTCTTATCCACCCAGGTAAGAGACACATCTGTGTGTCTCACAATGGAGTCTCCTATGACTAATATGTTGGGTTTATGGTGAAGTCTTAGTGGCTATGAGGCACAGGTGTGTGGAATATGCGTGGTATGTGCTGTGGAGATTGCATGTGTTTTTGCCTCTGAGGTCTCCTTTGTTTGGGTATGTTTATGTGGAGGACCTCCGCATATGTAGGTGTGTGTTGTGTAGGTGTGGGTGGTGTTTGAGGTGTAGTGTTTGTGTTGACAAACTTTTCAGTACCAGATCTACTGGCTTGAGGGGGAGAAAGCTTGGGAACTCTTGTTTATAGATACATTTGTAATATGATGGCTGGTGCAGTATAAACTCTGTTCATATTTGTTCATGTGAGTGACCTGAGTCAAGTATAAAACACAGAAGGGTAGCTTTAGGAGTAATTGAACATTCATGCGCTTTTTCACTTGTAATTTTGTGTGACTTTTTAGGAGAGAATGACAACAGCTGTGATTTGACGCAATAAAAAATGTAGCTTAACAAACTGACTCCCCTTTCCCTCCTGAAGCATCACTGTAAATATCTGGTAATACAAAAAAATAAAATACAGTGCACAGTTCCAACAGCATCCTGACCATGTATAAGTACAAACCACACTGCTGATACAAGCATACAAATATTTCAAGCACAGGCAATAATGCCTTCTAGCCTGCCAGTATACCAAAAGTTATTCACATAAGTGTCAGGGTTGTTCTTCAAAATATCTAAATTAGTGCTTACTTTAATGTAATTTTGTAATCTGTTCCATGCATCAGCTACTCTCAGAAAAGCCAATTAATACACTTCTCATTCCTACAAAATCTTCTACATAGGTTTTCTGATGATTTTGTACTACTTTTGATAACTCCAAACATTCCTAGAGGTAATATTTTCTAAATGCCCTATATTGAATAAACTTTCCTCTTAAATTTCTGTATGAGATACTGTACAAGTTCAGATGATTTAGGCTTTCATAATAACTTACACTTTCATACCCAATTAATGTCTTTGGTATAGTTCCAACGCACTCTTTCCAATGTACTGATGCTTGTTTTCTTATAAGGTTTCCACATTGTTATTCTATACTCAAGTCTGGGACTAATGTAATTAACAAAAAATTCATCATTTCTGATTTCCTAGACTTTATAAACATTTTTCTCCAATCTACAGTTATATAACTATCAATAACCAATTTGTTGATATGATTAGAAAAACTCAAAATTGGATCTAGCCATACACCTAGATCCTTAAATGATCAATCAATCAATCAATTAACGTGTGCTGTATTTACTTCTACTTTTCGCAAATCTCAAATGCTTAGTTTACCAGTATATTAATCTCCTGGGTCTAAATGGTCAACTTAGTCAACTTCTTTTGTAAACTTGCCCTATCTGTAACCACATAAGCAGATTACCCATTTACAAGTTATCTGCATATAGACTGTAGAACATCTCAGATAAAAAAAAGATGGATCTGAAAGATACAATCTAAACAAGTATAGACCTAAGACAGATTTCTGTTGGACACCCTAGCAGTAACCTAGAATTTTACCTGTTCAATTTGTGTATGATACTTGCCATGTCCTATTTGTAAGCCATGCAGCTATCCATCTTATCAAGAATACATCAATAACTAGTTGCTCTAATTTATTGATCAATGTTGTGTATGACCCTATCAAATGTTGAACTTAAAATCTAAATAAATTAAATTACAGCACATTTTTTTTTCATTTACAGCTACTGTATTGTTATAGAACATCATTTTACAAGCTGTTTATAGATCTAGTTTCAACATATACATGCTGATATATGGTTTCAAAGTACAAGCGGTTCATATTATAACATTTTATCAAAAATAATCTTTTCCATTATTTTCCCCACAATTTTAAAAATAAACTTATGGGTCTGTATGATTCTAGGTTTGTCCTACCCCCTCCCTTTAAATTAGATTTAACAAATTGTCAAAGGAAAATTATACTTTAAAAATTATCAAAACACGGTAGGTTCAGGTTAAGGCACTTTAATCTTGCAGCAAGGAGACAAAAACTTGCTAATACAGAGTTTGTCTAACCAGAAACAGGAAATACTTTCATTTTTATACATTCTTAAACTGGTTGTGTCCTACCATGCTGACGTAACAGTTTACCACCTTTTTCATCATCATCTGCTTTCATAGTTTCATAGTTTAGTACTAGGCTATCTGCCCTGGGGCATTTATAAGCCTAGCCATAGTGATGTGGTTTTCGCCACCCCATGTAATGGTACAAAAGTGTACAGAGTAGATTTAGAATACTGTGCCTCTGTCTAGTAGTGACAAAGTGAAGACCCCCTTGCATAATAGAATTAGTTTACTGTGCCTCTGTCTAGTAGTGACACAGAGATGACCCCTGGGGTAAACCTACGATCTCCCATCCACTCGTCAAGATTTCTCTTGAAGAGAGTCAGTGAGGGGCTCTGCCTAACATGAACTGGGATTCTGTTCCAGAGTATGGGAAGCCTCTGAGTTATGAATCTGTCCCTCCAGCATGTCCTATTCATATTTGTGCTGAGGTTTAAATCTTTAGCTCTTGTGGTTCTGATGGATTTGGATTTTTTGAGGTGGAGCATGTCCATCAATTCCTGAGTGGACATGGCCTTGTACGTCAGGCACAGATCACCTCTGAGCAGGTGGTATGCTACTGAATAGAGCTGGAGTTTCTTTAGTCTGGCAGCATATGACATATGTTGGAGACCCTTGATCCTCTTGGTGAGGTACTTTTGGGGTCTCTCTAGTTGTTGCAAGTGCCGGGTGAGGTACATACCAAATGGGGCATTGTACTCAATCATGGGCCTGATAAGGAAGGAGTATAGGGGTACAATGACCTCCTTTGATCTGGATGTGAATCCCTTCATGATAAGGTGGGCAAGGTAGAAAGTCTTTCTAACCACTTTGGCAACATGGGTGTCAAATGAGAGGTCACTATCGACTTGGGTCCCCAGGTCTCTGATTACTTTTTCTGTACTCAGTGGGTTACTGTCTATGTGATAATTTGTGGGTACTTTGTTTTTCCCAAAGGGGATGACTATACATTTTTTGGCATTTAGTTTTAGGCCATGACTCTGGCACCAGTTGTCTGTTTCAGTGAGGCCTTTCTGTAGGATGTATGTGTCAGCTGGTGTATCGACTATGGCGCCTAGTTTGCAGTCATCTGCGAACTTTGTCAGCCACAACCCTCCCATGTTTGCTTTCACATCTGAGAAATAAATGCCGAACAAGAGGGGTCCCAGGACAGAGCCCTGTGGGACACCACTTGTGACTGGCGTTGAGTCTGTCATGGCTCCAGCAATTTTGACTTTATGGGTTCTATCCTTTAGCCAGTTTGCCACCCATCTTGTGACATATGGATTTACATTTAAGCTGTTGAGCTTGTCTATGATGCCAGAGTGGGGTATTGTGTCGAAAGCTTTAGCCAAGTCCAGGTAGGCTGTATGGACTGCTTTGCCCTCGTCAATGGCTCTAGTGACTGTTTCAAAAAAGTTAACCAGGTTTAAAAGGCAGGATCTGCCCTTTACAAAGCCGAACTGGGTGAGATCAAGTGTCTGTAAGTTCCCAATGTCTCTGTTTATGAGTTCCATAATGATTCTTTCCATAGCTTTGCAGACCAGGCTGGTTAAGCTTATGGGGCGGTAGTTACTAGGGTCTGTAGAGGTGCCTCCTTTGTGGAGTGGGACTACTGTTGCTGTACGCCAGTGTTCAGGTACATATCCTGTAGTAAGGCTAAGGTTAAATAGCATTTTTATGTGCGGGTTTAGCTCCTCTTGGAGTTCACGTAGCACGCAACCTGGGTACCGTCAGGTCCCATTGATGCTGTGTTTTTAGCTTTGCTGAGGGCGGTTCTCACCTGGACATCTGAGATGACAGGGAGGTTACATTCAGCTGGGATAAGTATTTCTTCTTTTAATCAAGTATTTTAATATGCTTTTCATTCCATCTTTCCCATGAATTTCTGCTGATTTATCAATTTTTATGTGAAACTTCCAGAGGAAAACAACATGGCCTTGATTACTCCCAGTTAGATACATGTTATGTTACATTCAAGATACTATGGCTAAATCAAGCACAATGCTAGCAGTTCATTTCTCTAATAATCTTTTGTTACTTTATCTCTAAATTACTACAGCTGCAGAGGTTCTGCTCCTCTGGACAGAGCTGTTTGTCTGAAATCATTACATTTATAACATAAAGCATTGTTCATTCATTCAATTCTGACCTAGCAGATAAACACCTGCTTCTCAAGTACATTTCCACAAGGCATAAACAAGAATATTGCTGTGCTAGCAGTTACTAGGTCAGAGGGCAACTTGCAAGTTTCAGAAAGCATACTGCAGTCTTCAAAAAGCATCTTTTTCAGTCTCATATGAAACTCAATTTGTATAAAATACAGTGCATGAAAAATAGAATGAAAAGCGTATTAAAATACTTGATTATTAATTTGGCATTTAGCATACACACATTAATACATATTTTTCTAACATTTCCCTCCTGTTAATAATTTTTTATCCTATTTTCAAAAAAGAATAAACAGCTTGCTTCTTTTCCTAACCTCTTCCATTCAGGATTTGCAGTTAAGAAAGTCATTCAGTTTAAACTTTTATGAAAGTGTTTCGCATTCTAGCAGCTCTTCAAATTCAGTACTTTGATACATAGTCTCAGATATGGATATATCTATGAATTCTTTAACTAATCTCTTCATGCAGGGGATTCCACAACAAATACAAACTCCTATTAGGAGTAATCCTACCCCAATAGCAATCAATATGTTCATAAAAATGGAGCCCCCCCTCAAAGGCATTCTGGAAAAAGTCTGTCAGAGGGTTTGGGCCTGGCTTGCTCATGGCCGACACTTGCTGAATCACCTCGAGATGATCGTTAATCTCATGCTGATGGTCAGGAATAAACGCACAGCATTCTTCTTTGATTAAAGTGCAAGTTCCGCCTCTCGCTGTTAGGGTGAAGTCAAGAGCCATTCGGTTTTGGAGCACTACAGTTCTCATGGCATTTAGTTCATCAGTTATCAGTTATCAGTTCAAGAGCAGAAAAAGTCGCATTACTCATTACTTCGAGAAGTTTGAACAGTTTTCGCAGCTCCCATATTGATTTAACTCTGCCATACATAGGTGATATACCTGCCCAGTATATGACAGCATCACTCAAGTCCATGTGCGCAAGTTTGGCTCCCACATCACGATGGTCTTTCCAGCCCATTTCGATCCGTCCCACTGGATTCTTGGGTTTATTAACAGTCTTTTTGGTTACGTCTCGAGTATTTCGAATACTCCCTTGAGGCAAAACTGCAGTGTGTCGGATGGCCGGAACCAGGTGCCCCAAAAAACAACTGCCAGACCAATTCTCAGGTAACCATTTATATGCTTTTTTACCACACACAAAATAACAGTCCTCTACCTTAGTTATTACTTTGTTACAAAATGACTGCCCTGCATGAAACATTTTCTTGTCTATTACAGATAACTGTTTCAAAAGTACAGGATTGCGTTGTACCTGGTCAAGAGTCTTATGCACAGATTTCAAAAATGAGTCATAATCTGTACTACAAGATCCACTCAAATCATTTGGTTTTCTATAACATTTATATTGTACTGTAATATTACACTTACTCCATCCCACTTGGATGGTATCATTTTTATAGAAACATACAATTCCTTTTTGTGTCACAGGCAAACACAGTGCTACCTTATCATGTGCTTTAATAGCAACTGTGTCAAAAAACAGATTTTCCCAGGTCTCATTGACCCCTAGGGGGATAGCAGTCATTAATAAACCCCCGTATGCTGTTGGTATGGCCGTACAGACCCAGCAGTTCGAAACATTAAAAGTCTCAGCGTACACACGTGTAATTGTCTGATAAGTGTTAAAGTTCGGATGCCAGTCTATGTTTGGTTCATTACGTCTAATCAGTTCAACCTTTGTGGCAAGAAAAAGGAGTGGCCACAACAAAAAGAACAATGTGATCAATATTGCAATAAAAATGATCATACAAGTTTTCTGAGGTTGCTCAATGTCTCTACTCACTCTGTACCTGGCCATTTTGTTCTTGTTGTGCAACAGTAACAAAGTTTTTGTCCAGTTCAAAGTTTTTAACCAGTTTACAGTGCGTCAAATGAATCCAGGAAGCTCGCTCTGCGATCTTGACTGCAGTGGGTGTCGACAGTAGTACCTGGTACGGACCTTCCCACTTCGGAGAACTCCAATTCTTTCGCTTCACAATCTTCACCCAGACCCAGCTGCCTGGGGCTACTGGTGCTTCCGATTTCGGTTGCTCTTTATCTGAAACAGAATTTAACTGCAAAAGTTTGTTATTCAAAAATCGCCTCATATACCCTGCAAGTGAACTGTCAGCCTCCTGCTCTGTAGACATGAGAGGTTTCCACTGAGGTGTATAATATGCCCTCCCAAACAAAGTTTCAAAAGGAGTTAATCCCTTCGCATTTGAAACAGTTCTCGTACTCAACAGTGCTAAAGGCAAACAGTGCACCCAGTTTTTCTGTGTCTCTGCTATCAACTTCCTATGTTTATTCTTCAGCACCCCATTATGCCTCTCTACTAGCCCTGCAGATTGGGGGTGATAAGCGCAGTGGTTCTTTAACGATATCCCAAAATAGCGACTAAGTTGCTGAATCGTTTGGTTCACAAAATGTGTCCCGTTATCACTATAAATCTTTTCCGGTATACCAAATCTGGGTATAATTTCTTTAACAAGGACCTTTGCAACAGTAGCTGCATCTGGATTTTTAATTGGAAACACTTCTACCTATTTGGAAAACATGTGTATAATAACAAGGCAATACTTCTTATTTTCACATTTATTCAATTCTATGAAATCCATACAAATAGTATGGAACGGATACGGTGGTGTAGGAAAATTCCCTTGCTTAGGCTTCAACGCCCCTTGTGCATGATGCTGGTTACAAACATGGCATGCTGCACAAAAATTTTTTGTATAGTTGGTAAATCCATAGGTTGTAAATACTCGATTCACTAACTGTACCATCCCCCCAGTTGAGACATGGCTCTACCCATGGCTCAACAACGCTGCATATCTAAACAAATTAGATGGCAAAATCGGTTTCTTCTCCTAGGAGATGTACAGTCCCTTTTTGAGGATTGCTCCTCGTTTTATCCACTTCTGTTTTTCAATATTTGTAGTAAGTGTCTGCATTGTTTTTAACATTTCTAAATCTAAAATCTCAGAGGGTTGTAATTCCTCACTCAAATGAAAAGTTTCTGTGGCTGAAGCTGCCTGCTTCGCAGCTGTATCAGCCCGTGCATTACCTTTTGAAATCCTGTCCTGTTGTTTCGTATGAGCTACGCATTTGCAAATAGCTACTTTTTTAGGTAACTGAATTGAATCTAACAAGTCTAAAATAAATTGCGCATGACTGATCGGTTTACCAGTAGATGTTATCATTCCTCTATTTTTCCACTGCTACGCAAAAACATGTACAGTAGAAAAAACATACTGACTGTCAGTATAAATGTTCACATTCTTACCTTTTGCTAAGGTACATGCCCTTGTCAAGGCAATTAATTCTGCCGCTTGTGCAGATAAGTTGTGTGGTAAAGATTTTGCTTCTAGAGTTTCAGTATCAGAAACGACTGCATACCCCACTAGGTTCTGTCCTGTAGGACCCCTCCTGCACGAGCCGTCCACATAGTATGTCACCTCGGCATCATCCAAGGGAACATCCGTAAGGTCTTGTCTAGGTAATGTCTTTTGCTCAATATCCTGCAGGCAGCAGTGTGGTTTGCCATCTGCAGGGGTTGGAAGCAAAGTTGACGGATTCAAAGTTGTGCTTCACTCAATTGTCATATGAGGTTGGCTCAACAGTATGGTCATACAGGAAAGATGCCTAGCTGGAGAAAGATATGCTACTTTTTCCTTGCAGTAAAATAATTGCGACTGCATGAGGCACTCTCAACGTGAGAGGGTGGAATAGCACTACTGAGGCCAAAGCCTGCACTGCCATTGCAGCTGCAACTACAGCTTGTACACAGTGGGGCAGGATCGCGCCACTGGGTCTAACTGTGATGAATAGTAAGCTATGGGGCATTGTTTGTCCCCATGTTGCTGTGTCAATACTGATGTTATATAACCTTGCTTACAATCTACAGTTTGAATAAACTGCTTGTGATAGTTTGGTAATCCTAGAACTAAGGATGATGCTATCAGTTGTTTCAGCTTACAGAAAGCTGCTTCTGCTTCAGGTGTCCATTGTAATAAATCCTGTGCTGCCATCGGCTTTTCAAATATTAAATAGGCCAGTGGAGCAGATTCCAAAGCATAGTTCGGTATCCAACTCCGACAAAAATTAGTAGTTGCCAGGAAGGACATCATTTCCTTCTTAGTAGTTGGTCTAGGTGCTTGTAAAATTGCTGTTTTTCTATCTTCATCTAATATTCTACCTTCTTTGGATATTACATATCCCAAGTACTTAACTTGTTTTCTCCAAAGCTGTTGCTTGTCTTTACTTACTTTGTGACCTTGAGTAGCTAAAAATTGTAATAAAGCTATCGTGTCCTCTCTGCATTCTTGCTGGGTGGGGGCTGCCAGCAGAATGTCGTCTACATAAAGTAATATCTGACTACCTTTCTGTGGGACAAATCCCGCCAGGTTGCTTGCCATTTCCTGTGCAAATATTGTTGGACTTTCACAATATCCCTGTGGTAATCTTGTATATGTGTACTGCTTTCCCTGAAATGTAAATGCAAACCAATATTGGCTGTCAGGGTGTATCGGTATTGAGAAAAATGCATTACTAATGTCTACCACTGAAAAATATTTTTGCTCTGGCTTTAAATCATTCAATAAGGTGTGTGGATCTGGCACCGTTGGTGCCCTGGATATAACTGCATTATTTACAGCTTGTAAATCTTGGACCATACGCCATTCCCCATTTGCTTTCCTGACAGGAAATAAAGGTGTGTTACATGGTGAATCAGGAGATTCTATTAAGACTCCTTCCTTAAGTAAGGCTGCTATAATAGGCTTGATTCCTATCTCTGCATCCTTTCTCAAGGGATACTGTCTTTTCTGGGGTCTAAATGCTGACTTTGGCATTACGGTAACTGGTCCTGCTGTTCGTATAAGTCCTACATCTGATTTCCCTGCTGACCAGAGAATGTCTGGTATATCCCGCAAGGCTTTTTCCTCTTCCTCCAATAAGAGTAATACTCAGCTATTCTCACTAGCCTGTGAGTGCACAGCTGGGTGTGTCTGTGTAATCCAATTCAATTTCTGTTTCTGTACTCCTTGTTCAGAGAGCTCTAATTCTGTCTGCTTTTCCCACCTTGTGACTTTTTCACCTAAATCTGCCCATTTCAAATTTTTGTTCTTAGTTAAACTAGCATGTGGCAGTCGATTAGATTTATAAAGTGCTAAAAATTCCTGGGACAATGAACAGCTTGCTACACTGTTCCCCTCTGCATGCCAGTACAAATTTCGCAATACTAGCCTGTTTGCGTGGTTCTGAAACAATTCCTGTTCATAATCTTTATCAGGTCCTGGTCTATTACAGTAATATAGAGTACAATGCAACAGATGCTGTTTGTCAATGTCAAGGGAGGGGGGCTTACTGATGGCTACATTCATCAGTTCTTCGGTTACTGCCCCTGGACCAGTCGTAACTAAGTCCTGGCTGTACCAATAATATGTCTCACCCTCCGGTCGCACTACAAAAGTATCCATTTGTCGCTGTGCTTCCATACCCTGCATGGTCGGAACTACGGCTATGCCAAATATCTGCATCATGTCTCTACCCAAAAGATTTACTGGGCATTTTGCAGAAACTACAATTTTACTTTTCTGGGTCATTCCTGAAATGGGGTCTGTTATTGTTATGTCATGGGAGAGTGGCCTCCGATACAGCTGTCCATTCGCTGCTATCACTAGTATATAATCTGGTGATTCCAAATCTTCCGGTAACTTGGAAGGGTGTATCAGGGTCCGTGAAGCCCCTGAGTCACACAGAAATTTAACTTCCCTCCCCTCTACCAGAAGCGTCACTTCTGGTTTCATGTCTGCTAAGTAAAGCTCTAAGCTCAAAAGAGCTAGGTCTAAAATTTCATCTTCTTCTGTGTCTGCGAATTCATGTACATCCTCTATTCCTTGTGTCACATCCTCTACTCCTGCTATTATATTTGCACTTAACTTTCCCTGCTTATTCTCATCCAATGATTCCTGACTATCATATAGTCATTCCTCATCCTCCTTATTTTCTGTAGTCACCTTCTTGTTTAGCCTGCAATCCCTTGCCAAATGTCCTTTTTTCCCGCACTTAAAACATTCACCCTTTTTCTTTCTTTCTTTGAAATCTTCTGATCGTTTGTCAGATTGTTTATTTCCCTGGGTATTTTTCTTACCCTTTTTCCCAGTTTGTACTACAAATACTTCTGGCCCATCTTCTGCCGAAAATACTTGAGTTTTCTTTTTCTTTTTACTATTAAAATGTCTTTCTGCATGTCTAGCATATTCAAGTAATGGCTGTAATCTACTTGTTCGATGATCTACCATGTGCTTTGTAATAAAGCTGCTAATGGGAGTTATACTACCCTTCAAGAATGCATTCTTTAACTGTTGTTCATATGAGGAATCTTGTGTCTGGTTTTCTGGTATCTGCATTCCACAATGATTATTAAAACACTCTAACAGTCTAATATAATATCTATCAACTGTTTCACCTTCCTGTTGAATGCATTGATTAATGCAAGTCCAATCAGCCCTAGGCTTCCACTTTTCAGTGATTCGGTCTGTCAGACCTTTTACTCTGCCATCCAGTTCTGCATTAGTATGTGGGAGTGGTCTAAGTTGTGCGTCACGAGGATTCCAGTCGCCACTGATCATGTGCCAGTCTGGACCCACAATTTGTCTAACTACTTTTTCTACTTCCTCTCCATTTAAATGGTAACTTAATCTCATACCCTGTAAGTCTTCTAAAAATTTTCTAAAATTCACTTTTGGGTGGGGAATTCCCTCTGTGGCTTTCCGGATATCTTCCGGTGTCCACGGTCTATAAACTAAAAAGTTGGATCCTGTCCTGCCTGTCCTGCCTTAGGTTTCGGCACTTCTATGAGTGGACATATCTCTTCTTCACTCATAGCCTGTGATTTTCTATTTAATTCATTTAATTCAATCTCCCTCCTCAAGTCACGTGTTCGAGACCTGGTCTCGATAGGATCTCTGACAAACGGTTGTGATTTTGCAGGGACAGCTGGATATAGCGGAGGTGGATCAGCTCGTCCACTCACTTCATATTCTGGTAATGGAAGCGGAGGGGGCGAAGGAGGGGCTGTTGCTATTACCAAGTTATTGTCTTCTTTGTCTAAGAACATCGTCTTTGAATTTTTAATTCTCTGCTCCCTGCGATTTGCTTCCTCAAGCCACCTATGCACCTGAGGGACTCCTAATTGTCTTTGCTTTTTTAGTTGACCTTTCGCGTCTATTTTTAACTGTTTAACAAGTTTCATAAGTGCAAGTGTAGTACTTAACATTATCGGCACGCTGTAATTGCATATACTTCACGTCTTCAGTTAAGGGCGGGTCTAGGGAACTTTTTGTGCACTGATTTCCCATTGCTGTCTTAGCTAAGCTGTAAATTGTTACGTAACCCTTCCGATCACGTGGTACCACAAATCTATACCTTTTCACAGTTTATCTAGAATAACTGCCTACCTATTCTGTTTCCCTGATCTATGACAAAAACAGTAACCCCTTTTTCTGTCCCTGATCTGCACATGCAAATCTACCTGACAAAAAACAGTTCTGTACTTAGTCCCTGATCTTAAAACAGAAATAAGGTAATTCTTCCTTACCTGACCCTCCGTGAGTTGATCCACCGGATCATTGACTCATCCTCCAATCCCAGATCAGAAACAGTGGCTGGCCTCTTTCGAACGACAATTCAGTCAGAGGTCTTTCAAAACAGAAGAGCCGATTTGGCCTCTTCTCCATACGGATGCATGCCACCGGGCCCAAATCTGACCTAGGCCTAGAGCGAGAGATACGTTCCGGTCCGAAGGACCAATCTGTCAAAGGAAAATTATACTTTAAAAATGATCAAAACACGGTAGGTTCAGGTTAAGGCACTTTAATCTTGCAGCAAGGAGAAAAAAACTTGCTAATACAGAGTTTGTCTAACCAGAAACAGGAAATACTTTCATTTTTATACATTCTTAAACTGGTTGTGTCCTACCATGCTGACGTAACAGTTTACCACCTTTTTCATCATCATCTGCTGACCATCTTTCCCATGAATTTCTGCTGCTTTATCAATTTTTATGTGAAACTTCCTGAGGAAAACAACATGGCCTTGATTACTCCCAGTTAGATACAGGTTATGTTACATTCATGATACTATGGCTAAGTCAAGCACAATGCTAGCAGTTCATTTTTCTAATAATCCTTTGTCTACTTTATCTCTAAATTACTACAGCTGCAGAGGTTCCGCTCCTCTGGACAGAGCTGTTTCTCTGAAATCATTACATTTATAACATAAAGCATTGTTCATTCATTCTCTTCTGACCTAGCAGATAAACACCTGCTTCTCA